>NW_026646462.1:0-149826 GCF_949987535.1 Balaenoptera acutorostrata
AGGGTAGCTTAGGGTTAGGGTTTGGGTTAGGATGAGGGCTAGGGTATGGCTTAGGGTACGGGTTCGGGGAGGGGTTCGGGTAGGGCGTAGGGTATGGGTTAGGGTTAGGGTTAGGGTTAGTGTTAGGATTAGGGCTCGGTTTAGGGTACGCGTTAGGGTTAGGGTAGGGGTTAGGGTTAGGGTACGCGATAGGGTGAGGGTAGTTATTAAACCTATCACACTCTCTAGATACCCCTTAGCACATAAAGGAATATTATTTGGGGGTCCATCCATGGAGAAGAGTTTAGACACGAGGAGAAGATAAGGAACACACCCATTATCAAGAAATCACATTAGGATTCTCTTTTTAACATGTTCCTTAAAACACTAGTGCTTAGGAAATCTATTGGAGGCAGAAGCCGTCAAGGGTAGCTTAGGGTTAGGGTTAGGGTTAGGGTGAGGGTTAGGGTACGGCTTAGGGCACGGGTTCGGGGAGGGGTTCGGGTAGGGCGTAGGGAATGGGTTAGGGTTAGGGTTAGGGTTAGTGTTAGGGTTAGGGCTCGGTTTAGGGTACGGGTTAGGATTAGGGTACGTGTTAGGGTTAGTGTACGCGTTAGGGTGAGGGTAGTTATTAAACCTATTCCACTCTCTAGATACCCCTTAGCACGTACAGGAATATTATTGGGGGTCCAGCCATGGAGAAGAGTTTAGACCCTAGGAGAAGATAAGGAACACACCCATTATGACGAAATCACATAAGGATTCTCTTTTTAACCTGTTCCTTAAAACACTAGTGCTTAGGAAATCTATTGGAGGCAGAAGCAGTCAAGGGTAGCTTAGGGTTAGTGTTAGGGTTAGGGTGAGGGTTAGGGTATGGCTTATGGTACGGGTTCGGGGAGGGGTTCGGGTAGGGCGTAGGGTATGGGTTAGGGTTAGGGTTAGGGTTAGTGTTAGGGTTAGGGCTCGGTTTAGGGTACGGGTTAGGATTAGGGTACGCGTTAGGGTTAGGGTAGGGGTTAGGGTTAGGGTACGCGTTAGGGTGGGGGTAGTTATTAAACCTATCACACTCTCTAGATACCCCTTAGCATGTAAAGGAATATTATTTGGGGGTCCAGCCATGGAGAAGAGTTTAGACACGAGGAGAAGATAAGGAACACACCCATTATCAAGAAATCACATTAGGATTCTCTTTTTAACCTGTTCCTTAAAACACTAGTGCTTAGGAAATCTATTGGAGACAGAAGCAGTCAAGGGTAGCTTAGGGTTAGGGTTAGGGTTAGGGTGAGGGTTAGGGTACGGCTTAGGGTACGGGTTCGGGGAGGGGTTCGGGTAGGGCGTAGGCTATGGGTTAGGGTTAGGGTTAGGGCTAGTGTTAGGGTTAGGGCTCGGTTTAGGGTACAGGTTAGGATTAGGGTACGTGTTAGGGTTAGGGTAGGGGTTAGGTTTAGGGTACGCGTTAGGGTGAGGGTAGTTATTAAACCTATCCCACTCTCTAGATACCCCTTAGCACGTAAAGGAATATTATTTGGGGGTCCAGCCATGGAGAAGAGTTTAGACACTAGGAGAAGATAAGGAACACACCCATTATCAAGAAATCACATTAGGATTCTCTTTTTAACCTGTTCCTTAAAACACTAGTGCTTAGGAAATCTATTGGAGGCAGAAGCAGTCAAGGGTAGCTTAGGGTTAGGGTTAGGGTTAGGGTGAGGGTTAGGGTATGGCTTAGGGTACGAGTTCGGGGAGGGGTTCGGGTAGGGCGTAGGCTATGGGTTAGGGTTAGGGTTAGGGTTAGTGTTAGGGTTAGGGCTCGGTTTAGGGTACGGGTTAGGATTAGGGTACGCGTTAATGTTAGTGTAGGGGTTAGGGTTAGGGTACGCTTTAGGGTGAGGGTAGTTATTAAACCTATCCCACTCTCTAGATACCCCTTAGCACGTAAAGGAAAATTATTTGGGGGTCCAGCCAAGGAGAAGGGTTTAGACACTAGGAGAAGATAAGGAACACACCCATTATCAAGAAATCACAATATGATTCTCTTTTTAAACTGTTCCTTAAAACACTAGTGGTTAGGAAATCTATTGGAGGCAGAAGCACTCAAGGGTAGCTTAGGGTTAGGGTTAGGGTTAGGGTGAGGGTTAGGGTATGGCTTAGGGTACGGGTTCGGGGAGGGGTTTGGGTAGGGCGTAGGGTATGGGTTAGGGTTAGGGTTAGGGTTAGTGTTAGGGTTAGGGCTCGGTTTAGGGTACGGGTTAGGATTAGGGTACGCGTTAGTGTTAGGGTAGGTGTTAGGGTTAGGGTACGCGATAGGGTGAGGGTAGTTATTAAACCTATCCCACTCTCTAGATACCCCTTAGCACGTAAAGGAATATTATTTGGGGGTCCAGCAATGGAGAAGAGTTTAGACACTAGGAGAAGATAAGGAACACACCCATTATCACGAAATCACATTAGGATTCTCTTTTTAACCTGTTCCTTAAAACACTAGTGCTTAGGAAATCTATTGGAGGCAGAAGCAGTCAAGGGTAGCTTAGGGTTAGGGTTTGGGTTAGGATGAGGGTTAGGGTATGGCTTAGGGTACGGGTTCGGGGAGGGGTTCGGGTAGGGCGTAGGGTATGGGTTAGGGTTAGGGTTAGGGTTAGTGTTAGGATTAGGGCTCGGTTTAGGGTACGCGTTAGGGTTAGGGTAGGGGTTAGGGTTAGGGTACGCGATAGGGTGAGGGTAGTTATTAAACCTATCACACTCTCTAGATACCCCTTAGCACATAAAGGAATATTATTTGGGGGTCCATCCATGGAGAAGAGTTTAGACACGAGGAGAAGATAAGGAACACACCCATTATCAAGAAATCACATTAGGATTCTCTTTTTAACATGTTCCTTAAAACACTAGTGCTTAGGAAATCTATTGGAGGCAGAAGCCGTCAAGGGTAGCTTAGGGTTAGGGTTAGGGTTAGGGTGAGGGTTAGGGTACGGCTTAGGGCACGGGTTCGGGGAGGGGTTCGGGTAGGGCGTAGGGAATGGGTTAGGGTTAGGGTTAGGGTTAGTGTTAGGGTTAGGGCTCGGTTTAGGGTACGGGTTAGGATTAGCGTACGTGTTAGGGTTAGTGTACGCGTTAGGGTGAGGGTAGTTATTAAACCTATTCCACTCTCTAGATACCCCTTAGCACGTACAGGAATATTATTGGGGGTCCAGCCATGGAGAAGAGTTTAGACACTAGGAGAAGATAAGGAACACACCCATTATCACGAAATCACATTAGGATTCTCTTTTTAACCTGTTCCTTAAAACACTAGTGCTTAGGAAATCTATTGGAGGCAGAAGCATTCAAGGGTAGCTTAGTGTTAGTGTTAGGGTTAGGGTGAGGGTTAGGGTATGGCTTATGGTACGGGTTCGGGGAGGGGTTCGGGTAGGGCGTAGGGTATGGGTTAGGGTTAGGGTTAGGGTTAGTGTTAGGGTTAGGGCTCGGTTTAGGGTACGGGTTAGGATTAGGGTACGCGTTAGGGTTAGGGTAGGGGTTAGGTTTAGGGTACGCGTTAGGGTTAGGGTAGGGGTTAGGTTTAGGGTACGCATTAGGGTGAGGGTAGTTATTAAACCTATCCCACTCTCTAGATACCCCTTAGCACGTAAAGGAATATTATTTGGGGGTCCAGCCATGGAGAAGAGTTTAGACACTAGGAGAAGATAAGGAACACACCCATTATCAAGAAATCACATTAGGATTCTCTTTTTAACCTGTTCCTTAAAACACTAGTGCTTAGGAAATCTATTGGAGGCAGAAGCAGTCAAGGGTAGCTTAGGGTTAGGGTTAGGGTTAGGGTGAGGGTTAGGGTATGGCTTAGGGTACGGGTTCGGGGAGGGGTTCGGGTAGGGCGTAGGCTATGGGTTAGGGTTAGGGTTAGGGTTAGTGTTAGGGTTAGGGCTCGGTTTAGGGTACGGGTTAGGATTAGTGTACGCGTTAATGTTAGTGTAGGGGTTAGGGTTAGGGTACGCTTTAGGGTGAGGGTAGTTATTAAACCTATCCCACTCTCTAGATACCCCTTAGCACGTAAAGGAAAATTATTTGGGGGTCCAGCCAAGGAGAAGGGTTTAGACACTAGGAGAAGATAAGGAACACACCCATTATCAAGAAATCACAATATGATTCTCTTTTTAAACTGTTCCTTAAAACACTAGTGGTTAGGAAATCTATTGGAGGCAGAAGCACTCAAGGGTAGCTTAGGGTTAGGGTTAGGGTTAGGGTGAGGGTTAGGGTATGGCTTAGGGTACGGGTTCGGGGAGGGGTTTGGGTAGGGCGTAGTGTATGGGTTAGGGTTAGGGTTAGGGTTAGTGTTAGGGTTAGGGCTCGGTTTAGGGTACGGGTTAGGATTAGGGTACGCGTTAGTGTTAGGGTAGGTGTTAGGGTTAGGGTACGCGATAGGGTGAGGGTAGTTATTAAACCTATCCCACTCTCTAGATACCCCTTAGCACGTAAAGGAATATTATTTGGGGGTCCAGCAATGGAGAAGAGTTTAGACACTAGGAGAAGATAAGGAACACACCCATTATCACGAAATCACATTAGGATTCTCTTTTTAACCTGTTCCTTAAAACACTAGTGCTTAGGAAATCTATTGGAGGCAGAAGCAGTCAAGGGTAGCTTAGGGTTAGGGTTTGGGTTAGGATGAGGGCTAGGGTATGGCTTAGGGTACGGGTTCGGGGAGGGGTTCGGGTAGGGCGTAGGGTATGGGTTAGGGTTAGGGTTAGGGTTAGTGTTAGGATTAGGGCTCGGTTTAGGGTACGCGTTAGGGTTAGGGTAGGGGTTAGGGTTAGGGTACGCGATAGGGTGAGGGTAGTTATTAAACCTATCACACTCTCTAGATACCCCTTAGCACATAAAGGAATATTATTTGGGGGTCCATCCATGGAGAAGAGTTTAGACACGAGGAGAAGATAAGGAACACACCCATTATCAAGAAATCACATTAGGATTCTCTTTTTAACATGTTCCTTAAAACACTAGTGCTTAGGAAATCTATTGGAGGCAGAAGCCGTCAAGGGTAGCTTAGGGTTAGGGTTAGGGTTAGGGTGAGGGTTAGGGTACGGCTTAGGGCACGGGTTCGGGGAGGGGTTCGGGTAGGGCGTAGGGAATGGGTTAGGGTTAGGGTTAGGGTTAGTGTTAGGGTTAGGGCTCGGTTTAGGGTACGGGTTAGGATTAGGGTACGTGTTAGGGTTAGTGTACGCGTTAGGGTGAGGGTAGTTATTAAACCTATTCCACTCTCTAGATACCCCTTAGCACGTACAGGAATATTATTGGGGGTCCAGCCATGGAGAAGAGTTTAAACACTAGGAGAATATAAGGAACACACCCATTATCACGAAATCACATTAGGATTCTCTTTTTAACCTGTTCCTTAAAACACTAGTGCTTAGGAAATCTATTGGAGGCAGAAGCAGTCAAGGGTAGCTTAGGGTTAGTGTTAGGGTTAGGGTGAGGGTTAGGGTATTGCTTATGGTACGGGTTCGGGGAGGGGTTCGGGTAGGGCGTAGGGTATGGGTTAGGGTTAGGGTTAGAGTTAGTGTTAGGGTTAGGGCTCGGTTTAGGGTACGGGTTAGGATTAGGGTACGCGTTAGGGTTAGGGTAGGGGTTAGGGTTAGGGTACGCGTTAGGGTGGGGGTAGTTATTAAACCTATCACACTCTCTAGATACCCCTTAGCATGTAAAGGAATATTATTTGGGGGTCCAGCCATGGAGAAGAGTTTAGACACGAGGAGAAGATAAGGAACACACCCATTCTCAAGAAATCACATTAGGATTCTCTTTTTAACCTGTTCCTTAAAACACTAGTGCTTAGGAAATCTATTGGAGACAGAAGCAGTCAAGGGTAGCTTAGGGTTAGGGTTAGGGTTAGGGTGAGGTTTAGGGTACGGCTTAGGGTACGGGTTCGGGGAGGGGTTCGGGTAGGGCGTAGGCTATGGGTTAGGGTTAGGGTTAGGGCTAGTGTTAGGGTTAGGGCTCGGTTTAGGGTACAGGTTAGGATTAGGGTACGTGTTAGGGTTAGGGTAGGGGTTAGGTTTAGGGTACGCGTTAGGGTGAGGGTAGTTATTAAACCTATCCCACTCTCTAGATACCCCTTAGCACGTAAAGGAATATTATTTGGGGGTCCAGCCATGGAGAAGAGTTTAGACACTAGGAGAAGATAAGGAACACACCCATTATCAAGAAATCACATTAGGATTCTCTTTTTAACCTGTTCCTTAAAACACTAGTGCTTAGGAAATCTATTGGAGGCAGAAGCAGTCAAGGGTAGCTTAGGGTTAGGGTTAGGGTTAGGGTGAGGGTTAGGGTATGGCTTAGGGTACGGGTTCGGGGAGGGGTTCGGGTAGGGCGTAGGCTATGGGTTAGGGTTAGGGTTAGGGTTAGTGTTAGGGTTAGGGCTCGGTTTAGGGTACGGGTTAGGATTAGGGTACGCGTTAATGTTAGTGTAGGGGTTAGGGTTAGGGTACGCTTTAGGGTGAGGGTAGTTATTAAACCTATCCCACTCTCTAGATACCCCTTAGCACGTAAAGGAAAATTATTTGGGGGTCCAGCCAAGGAGAAGGGTTTAGACACTAGGAGAAGATAAGGAACACACCCATTATCAAGAAATCACAATATGATTCTCTTTTTAAACTGTTCCTTAAAACACTAGTGGTTAGGAAATCTATTGGAGGCAGAAGCACTCAAGGGTAGCTTAGGGTTAGGGTTAGGGTTAGGGTGAGGGTTAGGGTACGGCTTAGGGTACGGGTTCGTGGAGGGATTCGGGTAGGGCGTAGGGTATGGGTTAGGGTTAGGGTTAGGGTTAGTGTTAGGGTTAGGGCTCGGTTTAGGGTATGGGTTAGGATTAGGGTACTCGTTAGGGTTAGGGTAGCGGTTAGGGTTAGGTTACGCGTTAGGGTGAGGGTAGTTTTTAAACCTATCCCACTCTCTAGATACCCCTTAGCACGTAAAGGAATATTATTTGGGGGTCCAGCCATGGAGAAGAGTTTAGACACTAGGAGAAGATAAGGAACACACCCATTATCAAGAAATCACATTAGGATTCTCTTTTTAACCTGTTCCTTAAAACACTAGTGCTTAGGAAATCTATTGGAGGCAGAAGCAGTCAAGGGTAGCTTAGGGTTAGGGTTAGGGTTAGGGTGAGGGTTAGGGTATGGCTTAGGGTACGGGTTCGGGGAGGGGTTCGGGTAGGGCGTAGGGTATGGGTTAGGGTTAGGGTTAGGGTTAGTGTTAGGGTTAGGGCTCGGTTTAGGGTACGGGTTAGGATTAGGGTACGCGTTAGGGTTAGGGTAGGGGTTAGGGTTAGGGTACGCGTTAGGGTGGGGGTAGTTATTAAACCTATCACACTCTCTAGATACCCCTTAGCACGTAAAGGAATATTATTTGGGGGTCCAGCCATGGAGAAGAGTTTAGACACGAGGAGAAGAAAAGGAACACACCCATTATCAAGAAATCACATTAGGATTCTCTTTTTAACCTGTTCCTTAAAACACTAGTGCTTAGGAAATCTATTGGAGGCAGAAGCAGTCAAGGGTAGCTTAGGGTTAGGGTTAGGGTTAGGGTGAGGGTTAGGGTATGGCTTAGGGTATGGGTTCGGGGAGGGGTTTGGGTAGGGCGTAGGGTATGGGTTAGGGTTAGGGTTAGGGTTAGTGTTAGGGTTAGGGCTCGGTTTAGGGTACGGGTTAGGATTAGGGTACGCGTTAGTGTTAGGGTAGGTGTTAGGGTTAGGGTACGCGATAGGGTGAGGTTAGTTATTAAACCTATCCCACTCTCTAGATACCCCTTAGCACGTAAAGGAATATTATTTGGGGGTCCAGCCATGGAGAAGAGTTTAGACACTAGGAGAAGATAAGGAACACACCCATTATCAAGAAATCACATTAGGATTCTCTTTTTAACCTGTTCCTTAAAACACTAGTGCTTAGGAAATCTATTGGAGGCAGAAGCAGTCAAGGGTAGCTTAGGGTTAGGGTTAGGTTTAGGGTGAGGGTTAGGGTATGGCTTAGGGTACGGGTTCGGGGAGGGGTTCGGGTAGGGCGTAGGGTATGGGTTAGGGTTAGGGTTAGGGTTAGGGCTCGGTTTAGGGTACGGGTTAGGATTAGGGTACGCGTTAGGGTTAGGGTAGGGGTTAGGGTTAGGGTACGCGTTAGGGTGGGGGTAGTTATTAAACCTATCACACTCTCTAGATACCCCTTAGCATGTAAAGGAATATTATTTGGGGGTCCAGCCATGGAGAAGAGTTTAGACACGAGGAGAAGATAAGGAACACACCCATTATCAAGAAATCACATTAGGATTCTCTTTTTAACCTGTTCCTTAAAACACTAGTGCTTAGGAAATCTATTGGAGACAGAAGCAGTCAAGGGTAGCTTAGGGTTAGGGTTAGGGTTAGGGTGAGGGTTAGGGTACGGCTTAGGGTACGGGTTCGGGGAGGGGTTCGGGTAGGGCGTAGGCTATGGGTTAGGGTTAGGGTTAGGGCTAGTGTTAGGTTTAGGGCTCGGTTTAGGGTACAGGTTAGGATTAGGGTACGTGTTAGGGTTAGGGTAGGGGTTAGGTTTAGGGTACGCGTTAGGGTGAGGGTAGTTATTAAACCTATCCCACTCTCTAGATACCCCTTAGCACGTAAAGGAATATTATTTGGGGGTCCAGCCATGGAGAAGAGTTTAGACACTAGGAGAAGATAAGGAACACACCCATTATCAAGAAATCACATTAGGATTCTCTTTTTAACCTGTTCCTTAAAACACTAGTGCTTAGGAAATCTATTGGAGGCAGAAGCAGTCAAGGGTAGCTTAGGGTTAGGGTTAGGGTTAGGGTGAGGGTTAGGGTATGGCTTAGGGTACGGGTTCGGGGAGGGGTTCGGGTAGGGCGTAGGCTATGGGTTAGGGTTAGGGTTAGGGTTAGTGTTAGGGTTAGGGCTCGGTTTAGGGTACGGGTTAGGATTAGGGTACGCGTTAATGTTAGTGTAGGGGTTAGGGTTAGGGTACACGTTAGGGTGAGGGTAGTTATTAAACCTATCACACTCTCTAGATACCCCTTAGCACGTAAAGGAATATTATTTGGGGGTCCAGCCATGGAAAAGAGTTTAGACACGAGGAGAAGATAAGGAACACACCCATTATCAAGAAATCACATTAGGATTCTCTTTTTAACCTGTTCCTTAAATCACTAGTGCTTAGGAAATCTATTGGAGGCAGAAGCCGTCTAGGGTAGCTTAGGGTTAGTGTTAGGGTTAGGGTTAGGGTGAGGGTTAGGGTACGGCTTAGGGTACGGGTTCGGGGAGGTATTCGGGTAGGGCGTAGGGTATGAGTTAGAGTTAGGGTTAGGGTTAGTGTTAGGGTTAGGGCTCGGTTAAGGGTTCGGGTTAGGATTAGGGTACGCGTTAGTGTTAAGGTAGGGGTTAGGGTTAGGGTACGCTTTAGGGTGAGGGTAGTTATTAAACCTATCCCACTCTCTAGATACCCCTTAGCACGTAAAGGAATATTATTTGGGGGTCCAGCCAAGGAGAAGGGTTTAGACACTAGGAGAAGATAAGGAACACACCCATTATCAAGAAATCACAATATGATTCTCTTTTTAAACTGTTCCTTAAAACACTAGTGGTTAGGAAATCTATTGGAGGCAGAAGCACTCAAGGGTAGCTTAGGGTTAGGGTTAGGGTTAGGGTGAGGGTTAGGGTACGGCTTAGGGTACGGGTTCGGGGAGGGATTCGGGTAGGGCGTAGGGTATGGGTTAGGGTTAGGGTTAGGGTTAGTGTTAGGGTTAGGGCTCGGTTTAGGGTATGGGTTAGGATTAGGGTACTCGTTAGGGTTAGGGTAGCGGTTAGGGTTAGGTTACGCGTTAGGGTGAGGGTAGTTTTTAAACCTATCCCACTCTCTAGATACCCCTTAGCACGTAAAGGAATATTATTTGGGGGTCCAGCCATGGAGAAGAGTTTAGACACTAGGAGAAGATAAGGAACACACCCATTATCAAGAAATCACATTAGGATTCTCTTTTTAACCTGTTCCTTAAAACACTAGTGCTTAGGAAATCTATTGGAGGCAGAAGCAGTCAAGGGTAGCTTAGGGTTAGGGTTAGGGTTAGGGTGAGGGTTAGGGTATGGCTTAGGGTACGGGTTCGGGGAGGGGTTCGGGTAGGGCGTAGGGTATGGGTTAGGGTTAGGGTTAGGGTTAGTGTTAGGGTTAGGGCTCGGTTTAGGGTACGGGTTAGGATTAGGGTACGCGTTAGTGTTAGGGTAGGTGTTAGGGTTAGGGTACGCGATAGGGTGAGGTTAGTTATTAAACCTATCCCACTCTCTAGATACCCCTTAGCACGTAAAGGAATATTATTTGGGGGTCCAGCCATGGAGAAGAGTTTAGACACTAGGAGAAGATAAGGAACACACCCATTATCAAGACATCACATTAGGATTCTCTTTTTAAACTGTTCCTTAAAACACTAGTGCTTAGGAAATCTATTGGAGGCAGAAGCAGTCAAGGGTAGCTTAGGGTTAGGGTTAGGGTTAGGGTGAGGGTTAGGGTATGGCTTAGGGTACGGGTTCGGGGAGGGGTTCGTGTAGGGCGTAGGGTATGGGTTAGGGTTAGGGTTAGGGTTAGTGTTAGGGTTAGGGCTCGGTTTAGGGTACGGGTTAGGATTAGGGTACGCGTTAGGGTTAGGGTAGGGGTTAGGGTTAGGGTACGCGTTAGGGTGGGGGTAGTTTTTAAACCTATCACACTCTCTAGATACCCCTTAGCACGTAAAGGAATATTATTTGGGGGTCCAGCCATGGAGAAGAGTTTAGACACTAGGAGAAGATAAGGAACACACCCATTATCAAGACATCACATTAGGATTCTCTTTTTAACCTGTTCCTTAAAACACTAGTGCTTAGGAAATCTATTGGAGGCAGAAGCAGTCAAGGGTAGCTTAGGGTTAGGGTTAGGGTTAGGGTGAGGGTTAGGGTATGGCTTAGGGTAAGGGTTCGGGGAGGGGTTCGGGTAGGGCGTAGGGTATGGGTTAGGGTTAGGGTTAGGGCTAGTGTGAGGGTTAGGGCTCGGTTTGGGGTACGGGTTAGGATTAGGGTACGCGTTAGGGTTAGTGTAGGGGTTAGGGTTAGGGTACACGTTAGGGTGAGGGTAGTTATTAAACCTATCACACTCTCTAGATACCCCTTAGCACGTAAAGGAATATTATTTGGGGGTCCAGCCATGGAAAAGAGTTTAGACAAGAGGAGAAGATAAGGAACACACCCATTATCAAGAAATCACATTAGGATTCTCTTTTTAACCTGTTCCTTAAATCACTAGTGCTTAGGAAATATATTGGAGGCAGAAGCCGTCTAGGGTAGCTTAGGGTTAGGGTTAGGGTTAGGGTTAGGGTGAGGGTTAGGGTACGGCTTAGGGTACGGGTTCGGGGAGGGATTCGGGTAGGGCGTAGGGGATGGGTTAGCGTTAGGGTTAGGGTTAGTGTTAGGGTTAGGGCTCGGTTAAGGTTTCGGGTTAGGATTAGGGTACGCGTTAGTGTTAAGGTAGGGGTTAGGGTTAGGGTACGCTTTAGGGTGAGGTTAGTTATTAAACCTATCCCACTCTCTAGATACCCCTTAGCACGTAAAGGAATATTATTTGGTGTTCCAGCCATGGAGAAGAGTTTAGACACTAGGAGAAGATAAGGAACACACCCATTATCAAGAAATCACATTAGGATTCTCTTTTTAACCTGTTCCTTAAAACACTAGTGCTTAGGAAATCTATTGGAGGCAGAAGCAGTCAAGGGTAGCTTAGGGTTAGGGTTAGGGTTAGGGTGAGGGTTAGGGTATGGCTTAGGGTACGGGTTCGGGGAGGGGTTCGGGTAGGGCGTAGGGTATGGGTTAGGGTTAGGGTTAGGGTTAGTGTTATGGTTAGGGCCCGGTTTAGGGTACGGGTTAGGATTAGGGTACGCGTTAGGGTTAGGGTAGGGGTTAGGGTTAGGGTACGCGATAGGGTGAGGTTAGTTATTAAACCTATCCCACTCTCTAGATACCCCTTAGCACGTAAAGGAATATTATTTGGGGGTCCAGCCATGGAGAAGAGTTTAGACACTAGGAGAAGATAAGGAACACACCCATTATCAAGAAATCACATTAGGATTCTCTTTTTAACCTGTTCCTTAAAACACTAGTGCTTAGGAAATCTATTGGAGGCAGAAGCAGTCAAGGGTAGCTTAGGGTTAGGGTTAGGGTTAGGGTGAGGGTTAGGGTATGGCTTAGGGTACGGGTTCGGGGAGGGGTTCGGGTAGGGCGTAGGGTATGGGTTAGGGTTAGGGTTAGGGTTAGTGTTAGGGTTAGGGCTCGGTTTAGGGTACGGGTTAGGATTAGGGTACGCGTTAGGGTTAGGGTAGGGGTTAGGGTTAGGGTACGCGTTAGGGTGGGGGTAGTTATTAAACCTATCCCATTCTGTAGATACCCCTTAGCACGTAAAGGAATATTATTTGGGGGTCCAGCCATGGAGAAGAGTTTAGACACGAGGAGAAGATAAGGAACACACCCATTATCAAGAAATCACATTAGGATTCCCTTTTTAACCTGTTCCTTAAAACACTAGTGCTTAGGAAATCTATTGGAGGCAGAAGCAGTCAAGGGTAGCTTAGGGTTAGGGTTAGGGTTAGGGTGAGGGTTAGGGTACGGCTTAGGGTACGGGTTCGGGGAGGGGTTCGGGTAGGGCGTAGGCTATGGGTTAGGGTTAGGGTTAGGGTGAGTGTTAGGGTTAGGGCTCGGTTTAGGGTACGGGTTAGGATTAGGGTACGCGTTAATGTTAGGGTAGGGGTTAGGGTTAGGGTATGCGATAGGGTGAGGTTAGTTATTAAACCTATCCCACTCTCTAGATACCCCTTAGCACGTAAAGGAATATTATTTGGGGGTCCAGCCATGGAGAAGAGTTTAGACACTAGGAGAAGATAAGGAACACACCCATTATCAAGACATCACATTAGGATTCTCTTTTTAACCTGTTCCTTAAAACACTAGTGCTTAGGAAATCTATTGGAGGCAGAAGCAGTCAAGGGTAGCTTAGGGTTAGGGTTAGGGTTAGGGTGAGGGTTAGGGTATGGCTTAGGGTAAGGATTCGGGGAGGGGTTCGGGTAGGGCGTAGGGTATGGGTTAGGGTTAGGGTTAGGGCTAGTGTGAGGGTTAGGGCTCGGTTTGGGGTACGGGTTAGGATTAGGGTACGCGTTAGGGTTAGTGTAGGGGTTAGGGTTAGGGTACACGTTAGGGTGAGGGTAGTTATTAAACCTATCACACTCTCTAGATACCCCTTAGCACGTAAAGGAATATTATTTGGGGGTCCAGCCATGGAAAAGAGTTTAGACAAGAGGAGAAGATAAGGAACACACCCATTATCAAGAAATCACATTAGGATTCTCTTTTTAACCTGTTCCTTAAATCACTAGTGCTTAGGAAATCTATTGGAGGCAGAAGCCGTCTAGGGTAGCTTAGGGTTAGGGTTAGGGTTAGGGTTAGGGTGAGGGTTAGTGTACGGCTTAGGGTACGGGTTCGGGGAGGGATTCGGGTAGGGCGTAGGGGATGGGTTAGCGTTAGGGTTAGGGTTAGTGTTAGGGTTAGGGCTCGGTTAAGGTTTCGGGTTAGGATTAGGGTACGCGTTAGTGTTAAGGTAGGGGTTAGGGTTAGGGTACGCTTTAGGGTGAGGTTAGTTATTAAACCTATCCCACTCTCTAGATACCCCTTAGCACGTAAAGGAATATTATTTGGGGTTCCAGCCATGGAGAAGAGTTTAGACACTAGGAGAAGATAAGGAACACACCCATTATCAAGAAATCACATTAGGATTCTCTTTTTAACCTGTTCCTTAAAACACTAGTGCTTAGGAAATCTATTGGAGGCAGAAGCAGTCAAGGGTAGCTTAGGGTTAGGGTTAGGGTTAGGGTGAGGGTTAGGGTACGGCTTAGGGTACGGGTTCGGGGAGGGGTTCGGGTAGGGCGTAGGGTATGGGTTAGGGTTAGGGTTAGGGCTAGTGTTAGGGTTAGGGCTCGGTTTAGGGTACGGGTTAGGATTAGGGTACGTGTTAGGGTTAGGGTAGGGGTTAGCGTTAGGGTACGCGTTAGGGTGAGGGTAGTTATTAAACCTATCCCACTCTCTAGATACCCCTTAGCACGTAAAGGAATATTATTTGGGGGTCCAGCCATGGAGAAGAGTTTAGACACTAGGAGAAGATAAGGAACACACCCATTATCAAGAAATCACATTAGGATTCTCTTTTTAACCTGTTCCTTAAAACACTAGTGCTTAGGAAATCTATTGGAGGCAGAAGCAGTCAAGGGTAGCTTAGGGTTAGGGTTAGGGTTAGGGTGAGGGTTAGGGTACGGCTTAGGGTACGGGTTCGGGGAGGGGTTCGGGTAGGGCGTAGGCTATGGGTTAGGGTTAGGGTTAGTGTTAGGGTTAGGGCTCGGGTTAGGGTACGGGTTAGGATTAGGGTACGCGTTAGTGTTAGGGTAGGGGTTAGGGTTAGGGTATGCGATAGGGTGAGGTTAGTTATTAAACCTATCCCACTCTCTAGATACCCCTTAGCACGTAAAGGAATATTATTTGGGGGTCCAGCCATGGAGAAGAGTTTAGACACTAGGAGAAGATAAGGAACACACCCATTATCAAGAAATCACATTAGGATTCTCTTTTTAACCTGTTCCTTAAAACACTAGTGCTTAGGAAATCTATTGGAGGCAGAAGCAGTCAAGGGTAGCTTAGGGTTAGGGTTAGGGTTAGGGTGAGGGTTAGGGTATGGCTTAGGGTACGGGTTCGGGGAGGGGTTCGGGTAGGGCGTAGGGTATGGGTTAGGGTTAGGGTTAGGGCTAGTGTTAGGGTTAGGGCTCGGTTTGGGGTACGGGTTAGGATTAGGGTACGCGTTAGGGTTAGTGTAGGGGTTAGGGTTAGGGTACACGTTAGTGTGAGGGTAGTTATTAAACCTATCACACTATCTAGATACCCCTTAGCACGTAAAGGAATATTATTTGGGGGTCCAGCCATGGAAAAGAGTTTAGACAAGAGGAGAAGATAAGGAACACACCCATTATCAAGAAATCACATTAGGATTCTCTTTTTAACCTGTTCCTTAAATCACTAGTGCTTAGGAAATCTATTGGAGGCAGAAGCCGTCTAGGGTAGCTTAGGGTTAGGGTTATGGTTAGGGTTAGGGTGAGGGTTAGGGTACGGCTTAGCGTACGGGTTCGGGGAGGGATTCGGGTAGGGCGTAGGGTATGGGTTAGAGTTAGGGTTAGGGTTAGTGTTAGGGTTAGGGCTCGGTTAAGGGTTCGGGTTAGGATTAGGGTACGCGTTAGTGTTAAGGTAGGGGTTAGGGTTAGGGTACGCTTTAGGGTGAGGGTAGTTATTAAACCTATCCCACTCTCTAGATACCCCTTAGCACGTAAAGGAATATTATTTGGGGGTCCAGCCATGGAGAAGGGTTTAGACACTAGGAGAAGATAAGGAACACACCCATTATCAAGAAATCACAATATGATTCTCTTTTTAAACTGTTCCTTAAAACACTAGTGGTTAGGAAATCTATTGGAGGCAGAAGCACTCAAGGGTAGCTTAGGGTTAGGGTTAGGGTTAGGGTGAGGGTTAGGGTACGGCTTAGGGTACGGGTTCGGGGAGGGATTCGGGTAGGGCGTAGTGTATGGGTTAGGGTTAGGGTTAGGGTTAGTGTTAGGGTTAGGGCTCGGTTAAGGGTATGGGTTAGGATTAGGGTACTCGTTATGGTTAGGGTAGTGGTTAGGGTAAGGTTACGCGTTAGGGTGAGGTTAGTTTTTAAACCTATCCCACTCTCTAGATACCCCTTAGCACGTAAAGGAATATTATTTGGGGGTCCAGCCATGGAGAAGAGTTTAGACACTAGGAGAAGATAAGGAACACACCCATTATCAAGAAATCACATTAGGATTCTCTTTTTAACCTGTTCCTTAAAACACTAGTGCTTAGGAAATCTATTGGAGGCAGAAGCAGTCAAGGGTAGCTTAGGGTTAGGGTTAGGGTTAGGGTGAGGGTTAGGGTTAGGGTACGGCTTAGGGTACGGGTTCGGGGAGGGGTTCGGGTAGGGCGTAGGGTATGGGTTAGGGTTAGGGTTAGGGCTAGTGTTAGGGTTAGGGCTCGGTTTAGGGTACGGGTTAGGATTAGGGTACGCGTTAGGGTTAGGGTAAGGGTTAGGGTTAGGGTACGCGTTAGGGTGAGGGTAGTTATTAAACCTATCCCACTCTCTAGATACCCCTTAGCACGTAAAGGAATATTATTTGGGGGTCCAGCCATGGAGAAGAGTTTAGACACGAGGAGAGGATAAGGAACACACCCATTATCAAGAAATCACATTAGGATTCCCTTTTTAACCTGTTCCTTAAAACACTAGTGCTTAGGAAATCTATTGGAGGCAGAAGCAGTCAAGGGTAGCTTAGGGTTAGGGTTAGGGTGAGGGTGAGGGTTAGGGTGCGGCTTAGGGTACGGGTTCGGGGAGGGGTTCGGGTAGGGCGTAGGCTATGGGTTAGGGTTAGGGTTAGGGTTAGTGTTAGGGTTAGGGCTCGGGTTAGGGTACGGGTTAGGATTAGGGTACGCGTTAGTGTTAGGGTAGGGGTTAGGGTTAGGGTATGCGATAGGGTGAGGTTAGTTATTAAACCTATCCCACTCTCTAGATACCCTTTAGCACGTAAAGGAATATTATTTGGGGGTCCAGCCATGGAGAAGAGTTTAGACACTAGGAGAAGATAAGGAACACACCCATTATCAAGAAATCACATTAGGATTCTCTTTTTAACCTGTTCCTTAAAACACTAGTGCTTAGGAAATCTATTGGAGGCAGAAGCAGTCAAGGGTAGCTTAGGGTTAGGGTTAGGGTTAGGGTGAGGGTTGGGGTATGGCTTAGGGTACGGGTTCGGGGAGGTGTTCGGGTAGGGCGTAGGGTATGGGTTAGGGTTAGGGTTAGGGCTAGTGTTAGGGTTAGGGCTCGGTTTGGGGTACGGGTTAGGATTAGTGTATGCGTTAGGGTTAGGGTAGGGGTTAGGGTTAGGTTGCACGTTAGGGTGAGGATAGTTAATAAACCTATCACTCTCTCTAGATACCCCTTAGCACGTAAAGGAATATTATTTGGGGGTCCAGCCATGGAAAAGAGTTTAGACAAGAGGAGAAGATAAGGAACACACCCATTATCAAGAAATCACATTAGGATTCTCTTTTTAACCTGTTCCTTAAATCACTAGTGCTTAGGAAATCTATTGGAGGCAGAAGCCGTCAAGGGTAGCTTAGGGTTAGGGTTAGGGTTAGGGTGAGGGTTAGGGTACGGCTTAGGGTACGGGTTCGGGGAGGTGTTCGGGTAGGGCGTAGGGTATGGGTTAGAGTTAGGGTTAGGGTTAGTGTTAGGGTTAGGGCTCGGTTAAGGGTACGTGTTAGGATTAGGGTACCCGTTAGTGTTAGGTTAGGGGTTAGGGTTAGGGTACGCTTTAGGGTGAGGGTAGTTATTAAACCTATACCACTCTCTAGATACCCCTTAGCACGTAAAGGAATATTATTTGGGGGTCCAGCCATGGAGAAGGGTTTAGACACTAGGAGAAGATAAGGAACACACCCATTATCAAGAAATCACAATATGATTCTCTTTTTAAACTGTTTCTTAAAGCACTAGTGCTTAGGAAATCTATTGGAGGCAGAAGCAGTCAAGGGTAGCTTAGGGTTAGGGTTAGGGTTAGGGTGAGGGTTAGGGTACGGCTTAGGGTACGGGTTCGGGGAGGGATTCGGTAGGGCGTAGGGTATGGGTTACGTTTAGGGTTAGGGTTAGTGTTAGGGTTAGGGCTCGGTTTAGGGTATGGGTTAGGATTAGGGTACTCGTTAGGGTTAGGGTAGCGGTTAGGGTTAGGTTACGCGTTAGGGTGAGGGTAGTTATTAAACCTATCCCACTCTCTAGATACCCCTTAGCACGTAAAGGAATATTATTTGGGGGTCCAGCCATGGAGAAGAGTTTAGACACGAGGAGAAGATAAGAAACACACCCATTATCAAGAAATCACATTAGGATTCTCTTTTTAACCTGTTCCTTAAAACACTAGTGCTTAGGAAATCTATTGGAGGCAGAAGCAGTCAAGGGTAGCTTAGGGTTAGGGTTAGGGTTAGGCTGAGGGTTAGGGTACGGCTTAGGGTACGGGTTCGGGGAGGGGTTCGGGTAGGGCGTAGGGTATGGGTTAGGGTTAGGGTTAGGGCTAGTGTTAGGGTTAGGGCTCGGTTTAGGGTACGGGTTAGGATTAGGGTACGCGTTAGGGTTAGGGTAAGGGTTAGGGTTAGGGTACGCGTTAGGGTGAGGGTAGTTATTAAACCTATCCCACTCTCTAGATACCCCTTAGCACGTAAAGGAATATTATTTGGGGGTCCAGCCATGGAGAAGTGTTTAGATACGAGTAGAAGATAAGGAACACACCCATTATCAAGAAATCACATTAGGATTCTCTTTTTAACCTGTTCCTTAAAACACTAGTGCTTAGGAAATCTATTGGAGGCAGAAGCAGTCAAGGGTAGCTTAGGGTTAGGGTTAGGGTTAGGGTGAGGGTTAGGGTTAGGGTACGGCTTAGGGTACGGGTTCGGGGAGGGGTTCGGGTAGGGCGTAGGGTATGGGTTAGGGTTAGGGTTAGGGCTAGTGTTAGGGTTAGGGCTCGGTTTAGGGTACGGGTTAGGATTAGGGTACGCGTTAGGGTTAGGGTAAGGGTTAGGGTTAGGTTACGCGTTAGGGTGAGGGTAGTTATTAAACCTATCCCACTCTCTAGATACCCCTTAGCACGTAAAGGAATATTATTTGGGGGTCCAGCCATGGAGAAGAGTTTAGACACGAGGAGAGGATAAGGAACACACCCATTATCAAGAAATCACATTAGGATTCCCTTTTTAACCTGTTCCTTAAAACACTAGTGCTTAGGAAATCTATTGGAGGCAGAAGCAGTCAAGGGTAGCTTAGGGTTAGGGTTAGGGTGAGGGTGAGGGTTAGGGTGCGGCTTAGGGTACGGGTTCGGGGAGGGGTTCGGGTAGGGCGTAGGCTATGGGTTAGGGTTAGGGTTAGGGTTAGTGTTAGGGTTAGGGCTCGGGTTAGGGTACGGGTTAGGATTAGGGTACGCGTTAGTGTTAGGGTAGGGGTTAGGGTTAGGGTATGCGATAGGGTGAGGTTAGTTATTAAACCTATCCCACTCTCTAGATACCCTTTAGCACGTAAAGGAATATTATTTGGGGGTCCAGCCATGGAGAAGAGTTTAGACACTAGGAGAAGATAAGGAACACACCCATTATCAAGAAATCACATTAGGATTCTCTTTTTAACCTGTTCCTTAAAACACTAGTGCTTAGGAAATCTATTGGAGGCAGAAGCAGTCAAGGGTAGCTTAGGGTTAGGGTTAGGGTTAGGGTGAGGGTTGGGGTATGGCTTAGGGTACGGGTTCGGGGAGGTGTTCGGGTAGGGCGTACGGTATGGGTTAGGGTTAGGGTTAGGGCTAGTGTTAGGGTTAGGGCTCGGTTTGGGGTACGGGTTAGGATTAGTGTATGCGTTAGGGTTAGGGTAGGGGTTAGGGTTAGGGTGCACGTTAGGGTGAGGATAGTTAATAAACCTATCACACTCTCTAGATACCCCTTAGCACGTAAAGGAATATTATTTGGGGGTCCAGCCATGGAAAAGAGTTTAGACAAGAGGAGAAGATAAGGAACACACCCATTATCAAGAAATCACATTAGGATTCTCTTTTTAACCTGTTCCTTAAATCACTAGTGCTTAGGAAATCTATTGGAGGCAGAAGCCGTCAAGGGTAGCTTAGGGTTAGGGTTAGGGTTAGGGTGAGGGTTAGGGTACGGCTTAGGGTACGGGTTCGGGGAGGTGTTCGGGTAGGGCGTAGGGTATGGGTTAGAGTTAGGGTTAGGGTTAGTGTTAGGGTTAGGGCTCGGTTAAGGGTATGGGTTAGGATTAGGGTACCCGTTAGTGTTAGGTTAGGGGTTAGGGTTAGGGTACGCTTTAGGGTGAGGGTAGTTATTAAACCTATCCCACTCTGTAGATACCCCTTAGCACGTAAAGGAATATTATTTGGGGGTCCAGCCATGGAGAAGAGTTTCGACACTAGGATAAGGTAAAGCTCACACCCATTATAAAGAAATCACATTAGGATTCTCTTTTTAACCTATTCCTTAAAACACTAGTGCTGAGGAAATCTATTGGAGGCAGAAGCAGTCAAGGGTAGCTTAGGGTTAGGGTTAGGGTTAGGGTGAGCGTTAGGGTACGACTTAGGGTACGGGTTTGGGAACGGGTTCGGGAAGGGCGTAGGGTATGGGTTAGGATTAGTGTTAGTGTTAGTGTTAGGGTTAAGGCTCGGTTTAGGGTATGGTTTAGGATTAGGGTACGCGTTAGGGTTAGGGTAGGGTTTACGGTTAGGGTACACGTTAGGGTTAGGGTCGTTATTATACCTATCCCACTCTCTAGATACCCCTTAGCACGTAAAGGAATATCATTTGGGGGTCTAGCCATGGAGAAGAGTTTAGACACTAGGATAAAATAAGGAACACACCCATTATCAAGAAATCACATTAGGATTCTCATTTTAACCTGTTCCTTAAAACACTAGTCCTTAGGAAATCTATTGGAGGCAGAAGCAGTCAAGGGTAGCTTAGGGTTACGGTTAGGGTGAGGGTGAGGGTTAGGGTACGGTTTAGGGTATGGGTTCGGGGAGGGGTTCGGGTAGGGCGTAGAGTATGGTTTAGGGTTAGGTTTAGGGTTAGGGTTAGTGTTATGGCTCGGTTTAGGGTACGGGTTAGGATTAGAGTACGCGTTAAAGGTAGGGTAGGGGTTAGGGTTAGGGTACGCGTTAGGGTTTGGGTAGTTATTAAACCAATCCCACTCTCTAGAAACCCCTTAGCACATAAAGGAAATATTATTTTGGGGTCCAGCCATGGAGAAGAGTTTAGACACTAGGATAAGAGAAGGAACACACCCATTATCAAGAAATCACTTTAGGATTCTCTTTTTAACCTGTTCCTTAATACACTAGTGCTTAGGAAATCTATTGGAGGCAGAAGCAGTCAAGGGTAGCTTAGGTTTAGGGTTAGGGTTAGTGTGAAGGTTAGGGTACGGCTTAGGGTTCGGGTTCGGGGAGGCGTTATGCTATGGCGTAGGGTATGGGTTAGGGTTAGGGTTAGGGTTAGTGTTAGGGTTAGGGCTCGGTTTTGGGTACGGGTTAGGATTAGGGTACGCGTTAGAGTTAGGGTCGGGGTTAGCGTTACGGTACGCGTTAGGGTGAGGGTAGTTATTAAACCTATCCCACTCTCTAGATACCACTTAGCACGTAAAGGAATATTATTTGGGGGTCCAGCCATGGAGAAGAGTTTAGACACTAGGATAAGATAAGGAACACACCCATTATCAAGAAATCACATTAGGATTCTCTTTTTTACTTGTTCCTTAAAACACTAGTGCTTAGGAACTCTATTGGAGGCAGAAGCCGTCAAGGGTAGCTTAGGGTTAGGGTTAGGGTTAAGTTTAGGGTGAGGGTTACGGTATAGCTTCAGGCCCTCTTCTGGTTCCGGGGGGCAGGCTGAGCCTGTGGTTAATTCTTCTTCCTGATGGGAAAATAGAGTGACCTGTGCCTGTCCCAACACATAGAGCTAGTCTCTCATTGGTTCCCCTTCTTCCCATTCATCTTCAGAACAAATTGCAACCTGTACGGAACAGGAGGTTAAAGGTGCTGATGCTCCAAGTAGGGAGGTTGCTAGTAAAGCGGCTGGAATGGCGAACCGGAGCACAAGGAGGTGAGAAATGAGGTGCGTTTTAGAAACCTTTCCCGATCACACGGTGTACCATCTTCTGGGTTTCTCATGCATCTTTTCGATGTAGGAAGATGACCTTGTACCTGGAGATTTGGGACCCATGGGCTGGGTACCACGCAGTATTACTTTAAAGGGTCTGCGTTGGCTCACCCAACCTCACCAAACCTCTCAGCCCCAAGAGTGTCCACCCTTATGTCTCATCCAGCTGTGGGTCCAGATATGGTCAATCCAGGTTGCATCACAGCCCCTGAATGAATTGTGTGAGTATTTCTCTCTCTTTCACTGTCTTTGTTTCATGGGTTTTTAAAAGTAATTTATTTTTATAATGGGGTTTAGCTGCTTTTCACTGCTGTGTTTATGCCGCTTTACACCCACTTGACTCACTTACAGAGAGATATCAATACATAGGTTTGAAGATTCTTACTAGTCAGAAATATTCTTGTGCGATGAATAGGGGGTGTTGAGTCCAGTTCACTGAGCAAGGAGTAAGTGTTGTCTATTACATATTGGGTTTATGGAACGGTATGTTGGCTAATTTGAAACCCTTGTTTTATGCATCACCCCACCTCACCTTTCCCGTTAAGCAGCCATATTGTGTTTTCTAAATGTGTGATTCTCTTCTGTTTTGTAATTCAGTTCAAGTGTAACGGTTTTTACATTCCCTCTATAAGTGATATCTTATGATAAGTGTCTTTTTCTGTGTGACTTATTTCACTTAGAATCGTTGTACCTAAATCCACTCATCATGCTGCTACTAACATTATGACATTGATGTCATGCCTGAGAGATATCCCATTCTACATAAGGACCTCAAATTCTTTATCCATTTTTCGCTTTCCTGGGCTATTTAAGATGTAATGAAGTGGAGGTTCCTGTCAACAGAGCAGCTATAAACTTTGGGGTGCCTGTGTCTTGCTGATTTTTAGTTTTCCCAATTTATACACCCATGAGTGGAAGTGCCCTATGCTCTCTAAGCTGTGTTTTTTCGATGTTTCAGGACACACCGTACACTTCTCCAGAGTGGCTGTTGGCAATTTACATCCCACCCATCAGCGTAGCAAGGCTCCCATTTCTCCATGGCCTGTCCTGCATTTCTGGTTTTGATACATTTTTCAGCATGGCCCTTTTGACCGATGGGAAGCGAGACTTCTTTGTAGTGCTGATTTGCCTTGCCAAGTTGTTTGGTTGGCCAAAACGGGCGTATGTGTTTTTTCCTGAATATATTCAGGAAAAAACGCATACGCCCTTTTTGGCCAAGGGCATCACTGTCGACGTTTTGCCGCTTTTCATGGGCTTTCAAGGCGATTCGAATCTACCTCCTGAAATCTGTTTCCTGCAATTCTGCCTTGCTTTCAAATCCTCTTCGTTGCCTTCCCTCAATTTATTTGTGGACTAGAGTTATCATTTATAACTGCGCAGGTTTTGTGAATTGCAGTGCCCCTGACCTGAATTTTTCAACTCGCTTTTTTGGGAGCTGGCCGCAAAAGTGCAGGATTGCTTCAGGCCCTCTTCTGGTTCCGGGGGCCAGGCTGAGCCTGTGGTTAATTCTTCTTCCTGATGGGAAAATAGAGTGATGTGTGCCTGTCCCAAAATATAGAGCTAGTCTCTCATTGGTTCCCCTTCTTCCCATGCATCCTCAGGACAAATTGCAACCTGTACGGAACAGGAGGTTAAAGGTGCTTATGCTCCAAGTAGGGAGATTGCTAGTCAAGGGGCTGGAATGGCGAACCGGAGCACAAGGAGATGACAAATGAGGTGCGTTTTAGAAACCTTTCCCGATCACACGGTGTACCATCTTCTGGGTTTCTCATGCATGTTTTCGATGTAGGAAGATGCCCTTGTACCGGGAGATTTGGGACCCATGGGATGGGTACCACGCAGTATTACTTTAATAGGTCTGCATTTGCTCACCCAACCTCACCAAACCTCTCAGCCCCAAGAGTGTCCACCCTTATGTCTCATCCAGCTGTGGGTATAGATATGGTTAATACAGGTTGTATCACAGCCCCTGACCGAATTGTGTAAGAATTTCTCTCTCTTTCATTGTCTTTGTTTCATGGGTGTTTTAAAGAAATTTATTTTTATAATGGGGTTTAGCTTCTTTTCACTGCTCTGTTTATGCCGCTTTGCACCCACTTGACTCACTTACGGAGAGATATCAATACCTAGGTTTTAAGATTCTTACTTGTCAGATATATTCTTGTGCGGTGAATAGCGGGTGTTGAGTCCAGTTCACTGAGCAAGGAGTAGTTCTTGTCTATTACATATTGGGTTTATGGAACGGTATATGAACTAATTTGAAACCCTTCTTTCATGTATCACACCACCTCACCTTTCCCGTTAAGCAGTCTTAGTGTGTCTTCTAAAAGTGTGACTCTGTTCTGTTTTGTAATTCAGTTCAAGTGTGACGGTTTTTACATTCCCTCTATAAGTGATATCTTATGATAAGTGTCTTTTTCTGTGTGACTTATTTCACTTAGAATCGTCGAAACTAAATCCACTCCTCATGCTGCTACTCGCGTTAAGACATTGATTTCATGGCTGAGTGATATTCCATTGTACATAAGAAGCAAAACTTCTTTATCCATTTTTCTGTTTCCTAGGATATTTAAGGTGTAATGAAGTGGAGGTTCTTGTCAACAGAGCAACCCTTAACTTTGGGTTGCCTGTGTCTTGCTGATTTTTAGATTTCCCAATTTATACGCCCATGCGTGGAAGTGCCCCATTCTCTGTAGCTGTGTTTTTTAGATGTTTTTGGAAACACCATACCCTTCTGCAGAGTCGCCATTGGCAATTTACATCCCGCCCATCAGTGTAACAAGGCTCCCTTTCCTCCTTGTCCTCTCCTGCATTTCTTGTTTTTACACTTTTTTAGGAAGTTCCTTTTGACCGATGGGAAGTGAGACTCCTTTGTAGTGCTGATTTGCATTTCCGGCTTGCTTGGTTGGCCAAAAAGGGCCTATGCGTTTTTTTCTGAATTTATTCAGGAAAAAATGCATACGCCCTTTTTGGCCAAGGGCATCCTTGTCGACGTTTGGCCGCTTTTCATGTGCTTTAGTGGCGATTCGATTCTAACTCCTGAAATTTGTTTCCTGCAATTCTGCCTTTCCTTCCAATCCTTTTCGTTGCCTTCCCTCAATATAGTTTTGGACGATAGTTATAATTTAAAACTCTGCAGGTTTATGAATTGCAGTGCCCCTGAGCTCCATTTTTCAACTCGCTTTTTGGGAGCTTCCCGCAGAGCCGCTGGTTTGCTTCTGGCCCTACTCTGGTTCTCAGTGGCAGGCTAAGCCTTTGCTTAATTCTTCTTCCTGATTGGAAATTAGAGTGACATGTGCCTGTCCGAGCATCTAGGGCTTGGCTCTCCTTGTTTCTCCTCCTTCCCCTTCTTCCTTTGGACAAATTCCAAATTCTGTGCAACTGGATGTTGAAGGTGCTGACATCCTCAAGTGGGGAGGTTTTAAGGAAAATGGCTGGAGGGGTGAATCCAACAACCAGGAAATTAGGAGTTTTGGTTCCTTTTCCAAAATCTTCCTGATCCAACCGTGTTCCATCTTCTGTGTGTCACTAGCATGTTTTAGCTGTCGGAAAGGTCCCGTGTATGTAAGGAGAACACCAGGGATTTTTCCAAATCAGTGTCTCCCCGATCTCCAATCTGGGGAATTTTTAAGCTACTGGTACATGTGTGTTCATTAAGGGACTTGGGCCGTAGGCAGAGTCCGAACTTTAGATGATTGAAGTCTTCAGGCTCAGAAACGCTCACCATCGGCCTCCTTTAGTTTCCATTTTATCTGTAGTTGATAGATGATGTTGATATAGATATCTATTGTTTTTCAGATTATTTCCCCTTAGGGGTCATTAAAAAATATTGAGTATAGTTCCCTGTGCTATACAGTAGTTCCTTGTTGATGATATATTTTATACATAGCAGTGTGTATATGTTAATCCGAAACTGTTAATTTATCCCTCCTCCCACCTTTCCCCTTTGGTAATAAAAAAATATAAGATTTTATACTTCTCAGAAATCTAGGAGCTGAAAGAGAGGTATCATTTTCAATGGAAAATCATTCAAAACAAGGTTGAAACTTCAACCAAGATTATTAGATGTACATCCTTGGAAAGAAATCACTGCATTTCACTACTGTTGACCTGACAAATAAGACAAACCCCTCCACTGAACTTGCTTATAATAAAGTGATGGAAATATCAAATGGAAGTGTTAGAAACATCTTATTTTACACGAGCCTTATACACTGCTCTATGTTAATTACAGTTTGGCTCACACATCTGTTCATTGAAGTTACAATGTTCTCAAATTCTGTTACTGATCCTGCAGAGTGGGCCCCAACAAGGGTCTCCCTGCCCAGTGTCATTGGAGCCAACAGATCGAGACTGACTTTGGTTCAGAAGCAAAGGAAAACTTTATATTTTAATCAGAGAATGGAGAGGTGAGAGTGTGTGCTCCCCTGCGGGTTGTGGGCCGGGCTGCTGTGTAGGGATCCTGTCAGCATCAGCGGGAGGGAGGGGGCGGAACTCTCGAGGGCCGGGTTGGCTGGAGCTCAGGTTCTATGTCGCAGAGTCTGCACAGGGCCCCACGAGCTGAGGTGTCGGCCCAGCCATTTTGCACTAGGAAATCGGGTCTGAAGTGCCGGGTGTGGGACCTCTGCATGTGGAAACCTAGGAGCAAGTGAAATTAGACAAAGTACAAAGGAAAAAATGGTTAGACTTTATTTTATTGCCCAGATTCTATTTTTATCTCCCAGGAATTTTTAATGGGCTTTGCCAGTGACAAAGCCCTCCTCTGCCTTTTGTCCCATTCCTCATTCGTGGGGTGCTGAGGGTGCAGACACCTCTTCTGTAAATGCTTCGTGCTGAGTTGGGTGTCCTCATACCTGGGGGGAGGGGCAGGACTTCTCTCCAGCAGCCTCCAGGTGAGGTTGATTGTCCCCAGGCCTCCTCCCTCACTGCTCGTCTGCCTGAGCACCAGCATTGGAAGTTTCATAGATTCTAATGACCTTTAAGGGTCCAGGAAAGAGATGTTCAGAGACGTTGCGGGGCGGGTGGGCGGTTTTACCCTGCTCCACATTGGTTCGACCCCCTTAGGCTGACGGTTTCTGCCAGCCTAGATGCTCTGACCAGTAGTCTGCGCTTTCTTCAGTTAGGCCACTGAATTAACGTACAAACAGCACCAGGTGTCAGAGCCCTGCTTGCTCAACTCCCAGACACTCCAGGGCTGGTGGTGATCCAGGACCATGACGGCCACTCAGTCAACGGCCTTTTGAAGTAGGAGGAGTACAGCCGGTCTCATTGGCCTCCGTCACCGCAGTGTCTGTAGGCTTTTCTATGGTGGCAGCGTTATTTACGGTTCCCCTGCCAAGTTTATTAGCTCCGCTCTGGGTACAGTAAGTCCTGTAAGCAATAGTCTGCTCTTTTGGGGCACACTCTTGTTGTTTTCTGAGAGAAGCTCCAGGTCAAGTGATGGTCACACGAGTCGTCATGGGGGCCCATTGCCCCCAGTTGTCTCTCCGGAGGTTGGTGTTGGAGGGCCTCCTCACTCGAGGTCATTGTGCCCACGGAGCAATCCCTGCAACTTCAGGGCATGGTGGGTGGTTAGGATCACCAAGTGGCGTCCTTTACCCTTAGGAGGGAGCTGGCCTTGCGGGCTGCTGATTTCCAGGTTTTTAGATACCCCCAGTATCCTGGTCGGATGGGGTGGCTGGTCAATGCCTGGAGGGCATTCTTGCATTGTTCCATTTCAAGTGGTCCCAGTTTTTGCACTAATACTCCAAGGGCGATTTGCCTTGGACCAGGAATGTAAAGGTCAAAGGGTTTAGCTAACTTAGGGAGGTCCAGGGCAAGGGTCTGAATTGACTGCACTTTCCCTTCTTGAAGGGCCGCTTCTGGATTCTATTCAAAAGGATCATCATCTTTTCCTTTCAGTGTTTCATATAGAGGCCCAGCTATTAGACTGTAGTTAGGGATCCAGATGCAGCAAACCCCGGTCTCCCCAGGATCCCCTAAGCTGTCTTCTAGATTCAGGAAGGGTGAGGCAGCAAATGGCTTCTTCCCTTTCCTGGGGTGGGCTTCTCCGACCTTCTGTATGAATGAAACCCAGGAAGGTCACCTTAGTTTGTGATATTTGAGCCTTTTTCTTGGACACCTTCTATCTTTTATTGGCTAGGTAGTTCAGAGGCCTCCTTAGTCGGGCTGGTGATCAGAATGTCATCTGCATATTGAAGGAGGGTTCCCTTCTCCAGAGGTAGATCTTTTAGGTCTTTAGCTAACGTTTCCCAAAAGATGGTGTGGGAATTTTTGAACCCCTGGGGCAGGACGGCCCAGCAGCATTGCTTTTGTTGTATGTTGAGTCATGCCACTCACAGCCAAAATTTCTTGTGACTCTGGGACTAATGGAATACAGAAGAAGGCATCATTGAAGTCTAATACAGAATACCATGTCCTGCTGGATGGTAGAATGACCAGCAGGGTGTAGGAATTTGGAACTACTAGATGTATATCCTCTGTGGCTTCACTGACTGTCCTGGCGTCCTCTACCAGGTACCCAGCAGCCCACGGGGCTCTTGTGGTCGGGCCCCTCACAGGATATGGAGCTCACCTGGGCAGGTACCCAGCTGCCCATGGGGCTCTCGGTGTTAGGCCACTCCCAGGATATGGAGCTCACCTGGGCAGGTACCCAGCAGCCCATGGGGCCCTCATGGTCAGGCCCCTCCCAGGTTATGGAGCTCACCTGGGCAGGTACGCAGCAGCCCACAGGGCTCTCGTGGGCAGGCCCCTCCCTGGATATGGAGCTCCCCTGGACAGGTACCCTGGCAGGGCTGGGCACACAGGAACCGTGCACATAGCCCTCATTGCAGAGCACCCCCACCACAACTGTAGCTCAGAGCTGACACAGAGCACCTCAGAGCAGAGCTTGAACTAACAAACAGCAGCTCCAACAGGTCTGTGACCCTAGGCTTCACTCTGTGCAGCCTCCCTCTGCCT
Source organism: Balaenoptera acutorostrata (assembly GCF_949987535.1). Taxonomy (NCBI): domain Eukaryota; kingdom Metazoa; phylum Chordata; class Mammalia; order Artiodactyla; family Balaenopteridae; genus Balaenoptera; species Balaenoptera acutorostrata. The sequence goes on from NW_026646462.1 coordinate 28,784, forward strand.
GGTCTTCCAGGGGCTTCCACTGCATCCGGGGCACCAGGCCTCTGTCTGCACCCACCACCCCTCCTCTCCCTGACTCCTGGGTTCCTCTCATTAGCAGAGGGTCTTCTTGAAGTTGTCTCCCACTCATGGACCAGATGAAATGATTAGAAAACAAGCCAGGGCTGCCGCCCCTTATCTATCCTGACTCTCGGGACCCTACACCTGTTCCTTGGATCTGGCCGGTGCAGCAAGGCCCATTTTCTGCAACTCTGAGCCCCTGAGGGGCGAGGATTGGCTGACCTTGGCAGCCTGACCCGGCCGGCCAGCCCTTCCCAGGTGTGCCTGGGTTGAGGTCAATATAAACACCCCTCCAGGCAGCAAAAGCCTCTGCAGCTGTGCCTGACGCCATATTCTCTGCCCCGTCAGCAGTCTCGGGGTTGGGATGGTGGGAGGGAGTAGGGCCCGTGGCTCTATGAGTGGCCCGGTGTGACTGGGGCTCTGCTGGACTTCCTGAAGGAGTTGCCCTGCTGCCACCTGCTAAAGAAGAGGATGTGTCACCCATACTTGCTGCTGGAATTTCTCCCCGGGCAGAGGTGAGGAAGGAAAAAAGCAGTGGGGACCGGGACAGGAGGGGTACCTCAGGCAGGGAAATGGAAAGCTTCCAGACGAGTGCCCAGGGCCAGGACCATCCTGGCTGGCCTGCAGGCACCAAGTCGGCCTGCGTGTCCAAGCCCCTTCCTCTAGCTTTTAAAGTCTTTGCACACATTCAGGTGTTTTACCTGGGAAGGGTGGGAAAAGTTCAGCAGCAACTGGCCTGGGGCTCAGCTCACATTTACTCAGAGACGCCTCCTCACGGTCCCCCAGCTTTGCAATGAGGACGCTCCTTGTGTTGGGGCTGCTGGCTGCATGGGAAATGATTCCCCACCTGTGACCAACTTCAGAATTGTTTACCACTGGAGCAAGTGCCCTGATAGGGTTTTCCTCTGTATGACCAGTGGGTTCTGTTTTTTTTTTTCTTTTTTGGTTCAAGGTAAATTTTATTCCTCTTTTTGTATTTATGGATATAAGCATGGAAATAATTCATTCATATAAATACGTCTATGGGAAGGACAGAACTTTTTTTTCTGTTTTATTTTTTTAAGTATTAATTATTTTTTAATTTTTGAATTTATTTTATTCATTTTTTTATACAGCAGGTTCTTATTGGTTATCTATTTTATACATATAAGTGTATATATGTCAATCCCAGGCTCGCAATTCATCCCACCACCACCACCCTGCCACTTTCCCCCCTTGGTGTCCATACATTTGTTCTCTACATCTGTGTCTCTATTTCTGCCTTGCAAACCGGCTCATCTGTACCATTTTTCTAGGTTCCACATGTATGCGTTAATATACGATATTTGTTTTTCTCTTTCTGACTTACTTCACTCTGTATGACAGTCTCTAGATCTATCCACGTCTCTACAAATGACCCAATTTCATTCCTTTTTATGGCTGAGAAATATTGCATTTTATATATGTAGCACATCTTTTCCGTTCATCTGTCTATGGGCATTTAGGTTGCTTCCATGACCTGGCTATTGTAAATAGTGCTGCAGTGAACATTGTGGTGAATATGTCTTTTTGAATTATGGTTTTCTCTGGGTATATGGCCAGTAGTGGGATTGCTGGGTCACACGGTAATTCTATTTTTAGTTTTTTAAGGAACCTCCATACTGTTCTCCATAGTGACTGTATCAACTTACATTCCCACAAATAGTGTAAGAGGGTTCCCTTTTCTCCACACCCTCTCCAGCATTTGTTGTTTGTAGATTTTCTGATGATGCCCATTCTAACTCGTGTGAGGTGATAACTCATTGTAGTTTTGGTTTATATTTCTCTAATAATTAGTGATGTTGAGCAGCTTTTCATGTGCTTCTTGGTCATCTGTATGTCTTCTTGGGACAAATGTCTATTTACGTCATCTGCCCATTTTTGGATTGGGTTGTTTGTTTTTTTACTGTTGAGCTGCATGAGCTGTTTATATACATTGGAGATTAATCCTTTGTCCATTGATTCGTTTGCAAATATTTTCTCCCATTCTGAGGGTTGTCTTTTCGTCTTGTTTGTAGTTTCCTTTGCTTTGCAAAAGCTTTTAGGTTTCATTTGCTCCCATTTGTTTATTATTGTTTCTTATTCCATTACTCTAGGAGGTGGATCAAAAAAGACCTTGCTGTGATTTATGTCAAAGAGTATTCTTCCTATGTTTTCCTCTAAGAGTTTTCTAGTGTCCGGTCTTACATTTTGGTCTCTAATGCATTTTGAGTTTATTTTTTGTGTATGGTGTTAGGGAGTGTTCTAATTTCATTCTTTTACATGTAGCTGTCCATTTTTCCCAGCACCACTTATTGAAGAGACTGTCTTTTCTCCATTGTATATCCTTGCCTCCTTTGTCATAGATTAGTGGGTCATAGGTGTGTAGGTTTATCTCTGGGCTTTCCTTTTTTTTTTTTTTCTTTTACATCTTTAATGGAGTATAATTGCTTTACAATTGTGTGTTAGTTTCTGCTGTATAAAAAACTGAATCAGCTATGCGTATACATATAACACCATATCCCCTCCCTCTTGCACCTCCCTCTCACTCCCTTATCCCACCCTTTTAGGTGGTCACAAAGCACAGAGCTGGTCTCCCTGTGCTATGTGGCTGCTTCCCAGTAGCTATCAATTTTACATTTGGTACTGTATATATGTCCATACCACTCTCTCACTTTGTCCCAGCTTACCCTACCCCCTCCCCATGTCCTCAAGTCCTTTCTCTACGTCTGTGTCCTTAATCCTTTCCTGCCCCTAGGTTCTACATAAACTTTTTTTTTTAGATTCCATATATATGTGTTAGCATACGGTGTTTGTTTTTCTCTTTCTGACTTACTTCACTCTGTAGGACAGACTCTAGATCCATCCACCTCACTAAAAATAACTCAATTTCGTTTCTTTTTATGGCTGAATCATGTTCCATTGTATATATGTGCCACATCTTCTTTATCCATTTATCTGTTGATGGACACTTAGGTTGCTTCCATGTCCTGGCTATTGTAAATAGAGCTACAGTGAACATTGTGGTACATGACTCTTTTTGAATTATGGTTTTCTCAGGGTAAATGTCCAGGAGTGGGTTTGCTGGGTTGTATGGTAGTTCTATTTTTAGTTTTTAAGGAACCTTCATACCGTTCTCCCTAGTGGCTATATCAATTTACATTCCCACCAACAGTGCAAGAGGGTTCCCTTTTCTCCAATTAATGCCTCTCCAGCATTTATTGTTGGTAGATTTTTTGATGATGGCCATTCTGACTGGTGTGAGGTGATACCTCGCTGTAGTTTTGATTTGCATTTCTCTAATGATTAGTGATGTTCAGCATCTTTCATGTGTTTGTTGGCAACCTGTATATCTTCTTTGGAGAAATGTCTATTTAGGTCTTCTGCCCATTTTTGGATTGGGTTGTTTGGTTTTGTGATATTGAGCTACATGAGCTGCTTTTTGGAGATTAATCCTTTGCCATTTGCTTCATTTGAAAATATTTTCTCCCATTCTGATGGTTGTCTTTTCATCTTGCTTATGTTTTCCTTTGCTGTGCAAAAGAATTTATGTTTCATTAGGTCCCATTTTTTTATTTTTGTTTTTATTTCCATTTCTCTAGGAGGTGGGTCAAAAAGGATCTTGCTGTGATTTATGTCATAGACTGTTCTGCTTATGTTTTCCTCTAAGACTTTTATAGTGGCTGGTCTTATATTTAGGTCTCTAATCCATTTTGAGTTTATTTTTGTGTATGGTGTTAGGGAGTGTTCTAATTTCATTCTTTTACATGTAGCTGTCCAGTTTTCCCAGCACCACTTACTGAAGACACTGTCTTTTCTCCGTTGTATACCCTTGCCTCCTTTGTCATAGATTAGTTAACCATAGGTATGTGGGTTTATCTCTGTGCTTTCTATCCTGTTCTATTGACCTATATTTCTGTTTTTGTGTCAGTACCATATTATCTTGATTACTGTAGCTTTGTAATATAGTCTGAAGTCTGGAAGTCTGATTCCTCCAGCTCTTTTTTTTCCCCCTGAAGACTGCTTTGGCTATCCAGGGTCTTTTGTGTCTCCCTACAAATTTTAAGATTTTTTTTTCTTGTTCCGTAGAAAATGCCAAAGGTATTTTGATCGGGATTGCATTAAATCTGTAGATTGCTTTGGGTAGTATAGTCATTTTCACAATATTGATTCTTCTAATCCAAGAACATGGTATATGTCTCCATCTGTTTATATCATCTTTGATTTCTTTCATCAGTGTCTTATAGTTTTCTGAGTACAGGTCTTTTACTTCCTTAGGTAGGTTTATTCCTAGGTATTTTATTCTTTTTGTTGCAGTGGTAATGGGATTGTTTCCTTAATTTCTCTTTCTGATCTTTCATTGTTAGTGTATAGGAATGCAAGCAATTTCTGTGCATTAATTTTGTATCCTGCAACTTTACCAGATTCATTGATTAGCTCCAGTGGTTTTCTGGTGGCATCTTTAGGATTCTCTATCTATGATATCATGTCATCTGCAAACAGTGACAATTGTACTCCTTCTTTTCCTTTTTGTATTCCTTTTATTTCTTTTTCTTCTCTGATTGCCATGGCTAGGACTTCCAAAACTATGTTGAATAGCAGTGGTGAGAGTGGACATCCTCGTCTTGTTCCTGATCTTAGAGGAAACGCTTGCAGTTTTTCACCATTGAGAATGGTGTTTGCTGCGGGTTTGTCATATATGGCCTTTATTATGTTGAGGTAGTTTCCCTCTATGCCCACACTCTGCAGAGTTTTTATCATAAATGGGTGTTGAATTTTCACAAAATCTTTTCCTTCATCTATTGAGATGATCATATGGTTTTATTCTACAATTTGTTAATATGGTGTATTCACATTGATTTGTGTATATTGAAGAATCCTTGCATCCCTGGGATACACCCCACTTGATCATGGTGTATGATCCTTTTAATGTGTTGTTCGATTCTGTTTGCTAGTATTTGGTTGAGGATTTTTACATCTATATTCATCAGTGATATTGGTCTATAATTTTCTTTCCTTGTAGTATCTCTGTCTGATTTTGGTATCAGGGTGATGGTGGTCTCATAGAATGAGTTTGGGAGTGTTCCTTCCCCTGCAATTGTTTTGAAGAATTTGAGAAGGTTGGGTGTTAGCTCTTCTCTAAATGTTTGATAGAATTCACCTGTGATGCCATCCGGTTCTGGACTTTTGTTTGTTGGAAGATTTTTAATCACAGTTTCAATTTCATTGCTTGTGATAGGTTTGTTCATATTTTCTATTTCTTCCTGGTTCAGTCTTGGAAGGTTATCCCTTTCTAAGAATTTGTCCATTTCTTCCAGGTTGTCCATTTTATTGGCATAGATTTGCTTGTAGTAGTCTCTTAGGATGCTTTGTATTCCTGTGGTGTCTGTTGTAACTTCTCCTTTTTCACTTCTAATTTTGTTGATTTGAGTCCTCTCCCTCTTTTTCTTGAGTCTGGCTAAAGGTTGATCATTATTGCTTATCTTCTCAAAGAACCAGCTTTTAGTTTTATTGATCTTTACTTTCATTTTCTTTGTTTCTATTTCATTTATTTCTGCTCTGATCTTTAAGATTTCTTTCCTTCTACTAACTTTGGGTTTTGTTCTTCTTTCTCTAGTTCCTCTAGGTGTAAGGTTAGATTGTTTATTTGAGATTTTTCTTGTTTCTTGAGGTAGGCTTGTATTGCTATAAACTTCCCTCTTAGAACTGCTTTTGCTGCATCCCATAGGTTTTGGATCATCGTGTTTTTGTTGTCATTTGTCTCTAGGTAGTTTTTGATTTCCTCTTTGATTTCTTCAGTGATCTCTTGGTTATTTAGTAACGTATTGTTTAGCCTCCATGTGTTTGTGTTTTTTACGGTATTTTTCCGTGTAATTGATTTCTAATCTCATAGCATTGTGGTTGGAACAGCTGCTTGACATGATTTCAGTTTTCTTAAATTTACTGAGGCTTTGTGACCCAAGATGTGATCTATCTTGGAGAATGTTCCGTGTGCAGTTAAGAAGAACGTGTAATCTGCTGTTTTTGGATGGAATGTCCTATAAATATCAATTAACTCTATCTGGTCTATTGTGTCATTTAAAGCTTGTGTTTCCTTATTAATTTTCTGTCTGGCTGATCTCCACTGGTGTAAGTGAGCTGTTAAAGTCCCCCACTATTATTGTGTTACTGTTGATTTCCTCTTTTATAGCTGTTAGCGGTTGCCTTATACATTGAGGTGCTCCTATGTTGGGTACATATATATTTATAATTGTTATATCTTCTTCTTGGATTGATCCCTTGACCATTATGTACTGTCTTTCCTTGTCTCTTGTAACATTCTTTATTTTAAAGTCTATTTTATCTGATATGAGTATTGCTACTCCAGCTTTCTTTTGATTTTCATTTGCATAGAATATATTTTTCCATCGCCTCACTTTCAGTCTGTGTGTGTCCCTAGGTCTGAAATGGGTCTCTTGTAGACAGCATATATATGGGTCTTGTTTTTGTATCCATTCAGCGAGCCTGTGTCTTTTGGTTGGAACATTTAGTGCATTCACGTTTAAGGTAATTATCGATATGTATGTTCCTATTACTATTTTCTTAATTGTTATGGGGTTGTCTTGGTGGGTCCTTTTCTTCTCTTGTGTTTCCCACTTAGAGAAGTTCCTTTAGCATTTGGGGTAGAGCTGGTTTCATGGTGCTGAATTCTCTTAGCTTTTGCTTGTCTGTAAGGCTTTTGATTTCTCCATCAAATCTGAATGAGACCTTTGCAGGGTGGAGTACTCTTGGTTGTAGGTTCTTCCCTTTCATCACTTTAAATTGATCATGCCACTCCCTTCTGGCTTGTAGATTTTCTGCTGAGAAATCAGCTGTTATCCTTATGGGAGTTCCCTTGTATGTTATTTGTCATTTTTCCCTTGCTGCTTTCAATAATTTTTCTTTGTCGTTAATTTTTGTCAATTTGATTACTATGTGTCTTGTCATTTTTCTCCTTCGGTTTATCCTGCCTGGGACTCTCTGTGCTTCTGGACTTGGGTGGCTATTTCTTTTCCCATGCTAGGGAAGTTTTTGACCATAATCTCTTCAAATATATTCTCGGGTCCTTTCTCTCTCTTCTCCTTCTGGGACCCCTATCATGCGAATGTTGTTGTGTTTAATGTTGTCCCAGAGGACTCTTGGGGTGTCTTCATTTATTTTCATTCTTTTTCTTTATTCTGTTCCATGGCAGTGATTCCCACCTTTCTGTCTTCCAGGTCACTTTTCCGTTCTTCTGCCACAGTTATTCTGCTACTGATTCCTTCTAGTATATTTTTCATTTCAGTTATTACATTGTTCACCTCTGTTTGTTTGTTCTTTAATTCTTCTAGGTGTTTGTTCCTTAATTCTTCTAGGTCTTTGTTAAGCATTTTTTGTGTCTTCTCCATCTTTGCCTCCTTTCTTTTTCCAAGGTCTTGGCTCAACTTCACTATCATTATTCTGAATTCTTTTTCGGGAAGGTTCCCTATCTCCACGTCATTTCGTTTTTTTTTTTTTTCTGGGGTTTTTATCTTGTTCCTTGATCTGGTATAAAGTCCTCTGCCTTTTCATTTTGTCTATCTTTCTGTGAATGTGGTTTTCCTTCCACAGGCTGCAGAATTGTAGTTCTTCTTGCTTCTGCTGTCTGCTCTCTGGTGGATGAGTCTATCTTAGAGGCTTGTGCAAGCTTCCTGATGGGAGGGACTGGTGGTGGGTAGAGCTGGGTGTTGCTTTGGTGGGCAGAGCTTTAATCCGCTTGTCTGTGGATTAAATAAAACTTTAATAAAAAGTTTAATCCACTTGTCTGCTGATGCATGGGGCTGGGTTCCCTCCCTGTTGGTGGTTTGGCCTGAGGCGACCCAGCACTGGAGCCTACCTTGCTCTTGGTGGGGCTAATGGCGGACTCTGGGAGGGCTCACACCAAGGAGTATTTCCCAGAACTTCTGCTGCCATTGTCGTTGTCCTCACGGTGAGCCACAGCCACAGCCACCACCTGCCTCTGCAGGAGACCCTCTAAAAGTAGCAGGTAGTTCTGATCATTCTCCTACAGGGTCACTGCTCCTTCCCCTGGGTCCTGATGTGCACACTACTTTGTTTGTGCCCTCCATGAGTGGAGTATCTGAGTGGAGTTGAGACTCTGAGACTCTGCGTGGAGTCGCACAGACTCTGGGTCCTGTGAAGCTTCGATGTTTTGTGGTTCTAGAAATCCTATAGGAGACGGTCCACAGTAGGTGAAGCTAACGTTGTCAGTAGAGGTGTTGAAGCCAAAGATCTGCAGTTCCGACTAGAGGTGCCCATGTACATACAGGACAAAATCATCTCGTGTGAATGTAGTTCAGGCATGTTTAAGATGAATGCAGTCATGTTAATGCCTACCATATTCTATCTTGAGCCTCTCCTCAGGGACCCCCTCCTCAGTTCCTGAGGCTCCTGTAAGTCATGTGCAAGGGACTGGAGAGTGAGCTCTGTCCAGTCTGAGCCCTGAGTTACCCTGTGTGTATCTTAGGATACTTTGTATTTCTGTGGTGTCTGTCTGTTGTAACATCATCTCTTTCATTTCAGATTTATTTGGGCCCTCTCTTTTTAAAAAAACATACTACTGTTGTCTTTTATTCTTTACAGAAGTTTAATAAGTGTTTGATCTACTATCCTTACCCTATGTATACTTTTTGCAGTGAGATTTTTACTTTTCTTTGTTTCCTTGTTACTATCAATAATTAGTGAGACTTCTTTTAAGCTACCTTCAACATTGCTTATAAAGCTGCTTTATTAGTGATGACAGAGCCTTAATGGAATTCATGCTCTGGTTGTAAATTAGAATGCAATGTGCCAGCAAAAAGCCCCTTAAGTTTATGTCTCACTACTTCTTGTTTTTTTTTTAATCTAATTTTTATTTTTTGTCAGAGCAAATTTGATTAAAATGTTTTGTTTCTTCTAGGTGTGCAAGATGTGGTTCTTTTAAACATATACATATATCTATTCTTCTTTGGATCATTTTCCCATGTAGGTTATGACACAATGTTGAGCAGTCTTGTCTTGGTATTACATAGGTCTTTGGTGATTACATATTTCACATGTGTTTCTATATCTATCTTAACCCCAATATCCTAATGTATCCAATCCTCACACCTTTCCATTTGGTGAACCATAAGTTTGTTTAATGAATCTGTGATTGCATTTCTCTGTGGAAATATCTTCATTGGTATGAATTTTTAGCTAAGACCTATAAGTGATATTATAGGATATGTGTCTTTGGCTTTCTGACTTAGTACAATTTGCCTGATTACCTCAAGAATCATACATGGTGCTGTAAATGGCATTGTTTCATTTTTTTCCCTGGCTAATATTCCATCTGTACGTGTACCAGTTCTTCTTTGGCCACGCACCTCTTGATGGACTTTCTGGTTGCCTCCATGTCTTGGCTATTGTAATACTGCTGCAATGCATATTTGCTTGGCTGTGTCTTTCCAGTTCTATCTTATGTTATAGGCCAAGGAGTGGGCTTGCTGTATCATATGGTAGCTCAGTGTGTACGTTTTAAAGGCACCACCATTCAGTTCTCATTAGTGGCTCTTTCCAGGTTACGTCCCACTTAAAATTGAGGGTATGCATTTCTCCAAAACACCTTCAATATTTATTGTTTGTAGTTTTCTTGCTGATGGTTATTCTAACAGGTGCGAGCTGATACCTCTCTGTGGTTGAATTTGCATGTGTCCCAAAATCTGTTGAAATTGAGCTTTAAAGCATGCCCTTTCTATTTATCAAACTGTGATTACAGCTTAGTTCTTCAAAGTGTTTTCTTAAAGTAAGTGTCACATTTTGAAAATTTTTGGCCATATCTCCCTCAAGACATTTTGAAGGCAGGTTTCATTTACAGCCCTGAAGTACTTGTTCATATGAAGTGACCATTAGCACAGATTTGAAAGCTGCTTTGGCAGGTAACGGCCGGAGGGCGGCAGCCTTTCCACATTCCCCAATCTGGTAACTAGGGAAGGAGCCTTCAGCCCCAAAAGTGTCCACCCTTATGTCTCATCCAGCTGTGGATCTAGATATGGTCAATCTAGGTTGCATCACAGCCCCTGAATGAATTGTGTGAGAATTTCTCTGTCTTTCAACGTCTTTGTTTCATGGGTATTTAAAAGTAGTTTATTTTTATAATGGGGTTTAGCTGCTTTTCACTGCTGTGTTTATGCCGCTTTACACCCACTTGACTCACTTACAGAGAGATATCAATACATAGGGTTTAAGATTCTTACTAGTCAGATATAGTCTTGTGCGGTGAATAGGGGGTGTTGAGTCCAGTTCAGTGAGCAAGGAGTAGGTCTTGTCTATTACATATTGGGTTTATGGAACGGTATCTGAGCTAATTTGAAACCCTTGTTTCATGCATCACCCCACCTCACCTTTCCCGTTAAGCAGCCATAGTGTGTTTTCTAAATGTGTGACTCTGTTCTGTTTTGTAATTCAGTTCAAGTGTAACGGTTTTTACAATCCCTCTATAAGTGATACCTTTTGATAAGTGTCTTTTTCTGTGTGACTTATTTCACTTAGAATCATCGTACCTACATCCACTCATCATGCTGCTAGTAGCCTTAGGACATTGATTTCATGGATGAGTCATATTCCATTGTACATAAGTACCACAACTTCTTTATCCATTTTCCTCTTTCCTGGGATATTTAAGGTGTACCGAAGTGGAGGTTCTTGAAAACAGAGCAGCCCTAAAATTTGGGGTGCCTGTGTCTTGCTGATTTTTAGTTTTCCCAAGTTATACAGCCATGAGTGGAAGTGCCCTATGCTCTCTAAGCTGTTTCCTAGATGTTTCAGGACACACCATACACTTCTCCACAGAGGCTGTTGGCAATTTTCATCCCGCCCAAGAGCGTAACGAGGTTCTCATTTCTCCATGGCCTGTCCTGCATTTCTGGTTTTTACACTTTTTTAGGATGACGCTTTTGACCGATGGGAAGTGAGACTTCTTTGTAGTGCTGATTTGCATTTACAGCTTGCTTGGTTGGCCCAAAAGGGCGTATGCGTTTTTTCCTGTATATATTCAGGAAAAAACGCATACGCCCTTTTGGGACAAGTGCACCGTTTTCGACGTTTTGAAGCTTTTCATGTGCTTTAGGGGCGATTCGTATCTACCTCCTGAAATCAGTTTCCTGCAATTTTCCCTTGCTTTGAAATCCTCTTCGCTGCCTTCCTTCAATATATTTTTGGACGAGAGTTATCATTTATAACTCTGCAGGTTTGTGAATTGCAGTGACCGTGAACTCTATTTTTCAACTCGCTTTTTGGGAGCTGGCCGCAAATCCGCGGGATTGCTTCAGGCCCTATTCTGGTTCTAGGGAGCAGGCCAAGGCTGCGTTTAATTCTTCTTCCTGTTGGGAAATTAGAGTGACCTGTGCATTTACCAACACTTAGAGCTAGTCTCTCATTGGTTCCCCCGATTCCCGTTCATCCTCACGGCAATTTGCAACCTGGATGAAACAGGGGGTGAAAGGTGCTGATTCTCCAAGTGGGGAGATTGTTAGTAAAGTGGCAGGAATGGCAATACAGAGCATCAGGAGATGAGAAAGGAGGTGCCTTTTAGAAACCTTTCTCGATCACATGATGTACCATTCTCTGGGTTTCCCATGCATATTTTTGGTGTAGGAAGATTCCGTTGAACCTGGAGATTTGGGACTCATGGAATGAGTACCAGGCAGTATTACTTTAAAGGGTCTGCGATTGCTCACCCAACCTCACCAATCCTGTCAGCCCCAAGAGTGTCCAGCCTTATGTCTAATCCAGCTGTAGGTCTAGATGTGGTCTGTCCAGGTTGCATCACAGCCCCTGAATGAATTGTGTGAGAATTTCTCTCTCTTTCACTGTCTTTGTTTCATGGGTATTTAAAAGTAGTTTATTTTTATAATGGGGTTTAGCTGCTTTTCGCTGCTGTGTTTATGCCGCTTTACACCCACTTGACTCACTTACAGAGAGATATCAATACATAGGTTTGAAGATTCTTACTAGTCAGATATATTCTTGTGTGGTGATAGGGGGTTTTGAGTCCAGTTCACTGGGCAAGGAGTAGGTCTTGTCTATTATATATTGGGTTTATGGAACGGTATGTGAGCTAATTTGAAACCCTTGTTTTATGCATCACGTCACCTCACCTTTACAGTTAAGCAGCCATACTATGTTTTCTAAATGAGTGACTCTGTTCTGTTTTGTAATTCAGTTCAAGTGTAGCGGTTTTTACATTCCCTCTATAAGTGATATCTTATGATAAGTGTCCTTTTCTGCGTGACTTATTTCACTTAGAATCATAGTACCTAAATGACTCATCTTGCTGCTCCTAGCCTTATGACATTGATTTCATGGCTGAGTGATATTCTATTGTACATAAGTACGAAAACTTCTTATCCATTTTTCACTTTCCTGGGATATTAAAAGGTGTTCCGAAGAGGAGGTTCTTGTCAACAGAGGAGCCCTAAACTTTGGGGTGCCTTTGTCTTGCTGATTTTTAGTTTTCCCAATTTATACACCCATGAGTGGAAGTGCCCTATGCTCTCCAAGCTGTGTTTTTTAGATGTTTCAGGACACATCATACACTTCTCCAGAGTGGCTGTTGGCAATTTACATCCCGCCCATCAGCATAGCAAGGCTCCCATTTCTCCATGGCCTGTCCTGCATTTCTGGTTTTGACACTTTTTTCAGCATGGCCCTTTTGACCGATGGGAAGCAAGACTACTTTGTAGCGCTGATTTGCCTTTCCAGGTTGCTTGGTTGGCCAAAAAGGGTGTAGGCGTTTTTTCCTGAATATATTCTGGAAAAAAAGTATACGCCCTTTTTGGCCAAGGGCATCACTGTCGACGTTTTGCCGCTTTTCATGTGCTTTCAAGGTGATTCAAACCTACCTCCTGAAATCTGTTTCCTGCAATTCTGCCTTGCTTTCAAAGCCTCTTCGTTGACATCCCTCAATTTATTTGTGGATGAGAGTTATCATTTGTAACTCTGCAGGTTTGTGAATTGCACTGCCCCTGAGCTCCTTTTTTCAACTCGCTTTTTTGGGAGCTGGACGCAAAAGCGCAGGATTGCTTCAAGCCCTATTCTGGTTCCATGGGCCAGGCTGAGCCTGTGGTTAATTCTTCTTCCTGATGGGAAAATAGAGTGACCTGTGCCTGTCCCAACACCTAGAGCTAGTCTCTCATTGGTTCCCCCTCTTCCCGTTCATCCTCAGGACAAATTGCAACCTGTACGGAACTGCAGGTTAAAGGTGCTGATGCTCCAATTAGGGAGATTGCTAGTAAAGGGCTGGAACGGCGAACCAGAGCACAAGGAGATAGGAAATAAGGTGCGTTTTAGAAACCTTTCCCGATCACACGGTGTACCATCTTCTGGGTTTCTCATGCATGTTTTCGACGTAGGAAGATGCCCTTGAACCTGGAGATTTGAGACCCATGTGATGGGTACCATGCAGTATTACTTTAAAGGGTCTGCGTTGGCTCACCCAAGCTCACCAAATCTCTCAGCCCAAAGAGTGTCCACCCTTATGTCTCAATCAGCTGTGGGTCTAGATATGGTCAATCCAGGTTGCATCACAGCCCCTGAACGGAATGTGTAAGAATTTCTCTCTCTTTCACTGTCTTTGTTTCACGGGTTTTGAAAAGTAATTTATTTTTATAATGGGGTTTAGCTGCTTTTCACGGCTGTGTTTATGCCGCTTTACACCCCCTTGACTCACTTACAGGGAGATATCAATACATAGGTTTGAAGATTCTTACTAGTCAGATATATTCTTGTGCGGTGAATAGGGGGTGTTGAGTCCAGTTCACTGAAAAAGGAATAGGTCTTGTCTCTTACATATTGGGTTTATGGAACGGTATCGGAGCTAATTTGAAACCCTTGTTTTATGCATCACCCCACCTCACCTTTCCCGTTCAGCAGCCATAGTGTGTTTTCTGAACGTGTGACTCTGTTCTGTTTTGTAATTCAGTTCAAGTGTAGCGGTTTTTACATTCCCTCTATTAGTGATATCTTATGATAAGTGTCTGTTTCTGTGTGACTTATTTCACTTAGAATCGTCGGACCTAAATCCACTCATCGTGCTGCTACTAGCCTTATGACGTTGATTTCATGGCTGAGTGATATTCCATTGTACATGAGGACCACAACTTCTTTATCCACTTTTCTCTTTCCTAGGATATTTAAGGTGAAATGAAGTGGGGGTTTTTGTCAACAGAGCAGCCCTAAACTTTGGGGTGCCTGTGTCTTGCTGATTCTTAGTTTTCCCAATTTATACGCCCATGAGAGGAAGTGCCCTATGCTCTCCAAGCTGTGTTTTTTAGATGTTTCAGGACCCACCGTACACTTCTCCAGAGTGGCTGTTGGCAATTTACATCCCGCCCATCAGCGTAGCAAGGCTCCCATTTCTCCATGGCCGGTCCTGCATTTCTGGTTTGGACACTTTTTTCCGCATGGCCCTTTTGCCCGCTGGGAAGCGAGACTTCTTTGGAGCGCTGATTTGCCTTTCCAGGTTGCCTGGTTGGCCCAAAAGGGCGTATGCGTGTTTTACTGAATATATTCAGGAAAACACGCATATGCCCTTTTTGGCCAAGGGCATCATTGTCCACGTTTTGCCGCTTTTCATGTGCTTTCAAGGCGATTCGAATCTACCTCCTGAAATCTGTTTCCTGCAATTCTGCCTTGCTTTCAAATCCTCTTCGTTGCCTTCCCTCAATATATTTGTGGACGAGAGTTATCATTTTTAACTCTGCAGGTTTGTGAATTGCAGTGCCCATGAGCTCCATTTTTCAACTCGCTTTTTTGGGAGCTGGCCGCAAAAGTGCAGGATGGCTTCAGGCCCTCTTCTGGTTCTGGGGGGCAGGCTGAGCTTGTGGTTAATTCTTCTTCCTGATGGGAAAATAGAGTGACCTGTGCTTGTCCCAACCCCTAGAGCTAGTCGCTCATTGGTTCCCCCTCTTCCCGTTCATCCTCAGGACAAATTGCAACCTGTACGGAACAGGAGGTTAAAGGTGCTGATTCTCCAAGGAGGGAGATGGCTAGTAAATCGGCTGGAATGGCGAACCCGAGCAAAGGAGATGAGAAATGAGGTGCGTTTTAGAAACCTTTCCCGATCACACGGTGTACCATCTTCTGGGTTTCTCATGCCTGTTTTCGACGTAGGAAGATGCCCTTGAACCTGGAGATGTGGGACCCATGGGATGGGTACCATGCAGTATTACTTGAAAGGGTCTGCGTTGGCTCACCCAACCTCACCGAACCTCTCAGCCCCAAGAGTGTCCACCCTATGTCTCAATCAGCTGTGGGTCTAGATATGGTCAATCCAGGTTGCATCACAGCCACAGAATGTATTTTGTAAGAATTTCTCTCTCTTTCACTGTCTTTGTTTCACGGGTTTTGAAAAGTAATTTATTTTTATAATGGGGTTTAGCTGCTTTTCTCGGCTGTGTTTATGCCGCTTTACACCTCCTTGACTCACTTACAGAGAGATATCAATACATAGGTTTGAAGATTCTTACTAGTCAGATATATTCTTGTGTGGTGAATAGGGGGTGTTGAGTCCAGTTCACTGAGCAAGGAGTAGGTCTTGTCTATTACATATTGGGTTTATGGAACGGTATCTGAGCTAATTTGAAACCCTTGTTTTATGCATCACCCCACCTCACCTTTCCCGTTCAGCAGCCATAGTGTGTTTCCTAAACGTGTGACTCTGTTCTGTTTTGCAATTCAGTTCAAGTGTAGCGGTTTTTACATTCCCTCTAGAAGTGATATCTTATGATAAGTGTCTTTTTCTGTGTGACTTATTTCACTTAGAATCGTCAGACCTAAATCCACTCATCGTGCTGCTACTAGCCTTATGACGTTGATTTCATGGCTGAGTGATATTCCGTTGTACATGAGGACCTCAACTTCTTTATCCATTTTTCTATTTCCTAGGATATTTAAGGTGTAATGAAGTGGGGGTTCTTGTCAACAGAGCAGCCCTAAACATTGGGGTGCCTGTGTCTTGCTGATTTTTAGTTTCCCAATTTATACGCCCATGAGTGGAAGTGCCCTATGCTCTCCAAGCTGTGTTTTTTAGATTTTTCAGGACCCACCGTACACTTCTCCAGAGTGGCTGTTGGCAATTTACATCCCGCCCATCAGCGTAGCAAGGCTCCCATTTCTCCATGGCCGGTCCTGCATTTCTGGTTTGGACACTTTTTTCCGCATGGCCCTTTTGCCCGCTGGGAAACGATACTTCTTTGGAGCGCTGATTTGTATTTCCAGGTTGCTTGTTTGGCCAAAAAGGGCGTATGCGTTTTTTCCTGAATATATTCAGGAAAAAACGCATACGCCCTTTTTGGCCAAGGGCATCACTGTCCACCTTCTGCCTCTTTTCTTGGGCTTTCAAGGCGATTCGAATCTGCCTCCTGAAATCTGTTTCCTGCAATTCTGCCTTGCTTTCAAATCCTCTTCGTTGCCTTCCCTCAATATATTTGTGGACGAGAGTTATCATTTATAACTCTGCAGGTTTGTGAATTGCAGTGCCCCTGAGCTCCATTTTACAACTCGCTTTTTTGGGAGCTGGCCGCAAAAGTGCAGGATTGCTTCAGGCCCTCTTCTGGTTCTGGGGGGCAGGCTGAGCTTGTGGTTAATTCTTCTTCCTGATGGGAAAATAGAGTGACCTGTGCCTGTCCCAACACGTAGAGCTAGTCTCTCATTGGTTCGCCCTCTTCCCGTTCATCCTCAGGACAAATTGCAACCTGTACGGAACAGGAGGTTAAAGGTGCTGATTCTCCAAGGAGGGAGATGGCTAGTAAATCGGCTGGAATGGCGAACCCGAGCAAAGGAGATGAGAAATGAGGTGCGTTTTAGAAACCTTTCCCGATCACACGGTGTACCATCTTCTGGGCTTCTCATGCATGTTTCCGATGTAGGAAGATGCCCTTGAACCTGGAGATTTGGGACCCATGGGATGGGTACCATGCAGTATTACTTTAAAGGGTCTGCGTTGGCTCACCCAACCTCACCAAACCTCTCAGCCCCAAGAGTGTCCACCCTTATGTCTCAATCAGCTGTGGGTCTAGATATGGTCAATCCAGGTTGCATCACAGCCCCTGAACGGAATGTGTAAGAATTTCTCTCTCTTTCACTGTCTTTGTTTCACGGGTTTTGAAAAGTAATTTATTTTTATAATGGGGTTTAGCTGCTTTTCACGGCTGTGTTTATGCCGCTTTACACCCCCTTGACTCACTTACAGAGAGATATCAATACATAGGTTTGAAGATTCTTCCTAGTCAGATATATTCTTGTGTGGTGAATAGGGGGTGTTGAGTCCAGTTCACTGAGCAAGGAGTAGGTCTTGTCTATTACATATTGGGTTTATTGAACGGTATCTGAGCTAATTTGAAACCCTTGTTTTATGCATCACCCCATCTCACCTTTCCCGTTCAGCAGCCATAGTGTGTTTCCTAAACGTGTGACTCTGTTCTGTTTTGCAATTCAGTTCAAGTGTAGCGGTTTTTACATTCCCTCTAGAAGTGATATCTTATGATAAGTGTCTTTTTCTGTGTGACTTATTTCACTTAGAATCGTCAGACCTAAATCCACTCATCGTGCTGCTACTAGCCTTATGACGTTGATTTCATGGCTGAGGGATATTCCGTTGTACATGAGGACCTCAACTTCTTTATCCATTTTTCTATTTCCTAGGATATTTAAGGTGTAATGAAGTGGGGGTTCTTGTCAACAGAGCAGCCCTAAACATTGGGGTGCCTGTGTCTTGCTGATTTTTAGTTTCCCAATTTATACGCCCATGAGTGGAAGTGCCCTATGCTCTCCAAGCTGTGTTTTTTAGATGTTTCAGGACCCACCGTACACTTCTCCAGAGTGGCTGTTGGCAATTTACATCCCGCCCATCAGCGTAGCAAGGCTCCCATTTCTCCATGGCCGGTCCTGCATTTCTGGTTTGGACACTTTTTTCCGCATGGCCCTTTTGCCCGCTGGGAAGCGAGACTTCTTTGGAACGCTGATTTGCATTTCCAGCTTGCTTGGTTGGCCAAAAAGGGCGTATGCGTTTTTTCCTGAATATATTCAGGAAAAAACGCATACGCCCTTTTTGGCCAAGGGCATCACTGTCCACCTTCTGCCTCTTTTCTTGGGCTTTCAAGGCGATTCGTATCTGCCTCCTGAAATCTGTTTCCTGCAATTCTGCCTTGCTTTCAAATCCTCTTCGTTGCCTTCCCTCAATATATTTGTGGACGAGAGTTATCATTTATAACTCTGCAGGTTTGTGAATTGCAGTGCCCCTGAGCTCCATTTTAAAACGCGCTTTTTTGGGAGCTGGCCGCAAAAGTGCAGGATTGCTTCAGGCCCTCTTCTGGTTCTGGGGGGCAGGCTGAGCTTGTGCTTAATTCTTCTTCCTGATGGGAAAATAGAGTGACCTGTGCCTGTCCCAACACCTAGAGCTAGTCTCTCATTGGTTCGCCCTCTTCCCGTTCATCCTCAGGACAAATTGCAACCTGTACGGAACAGGAGGTTAAAGGTGCTGATTCTCCAAGGAGGGAGATGGCTAGTAAAGCGGCTGGAATGGCGAACCCGAGCACAAGGAGATGAGAAATGAGGTGCGTTTTAGAAACCTTTCCCGATCACACGGTGTACCATCTTCTGGGCTTCTCATGCATGTTTTCGATGTAGGAAGATGCCCTTGAACCTGGAGATTTGGGACCCATGGGATGGGTACCATGCAGTATTACTTTAAAGGGTCTGCGTTGGCTCACCCAACCTCACCAAACCTCTCAGCCCCAAGAGTGTCCACCCTTATGTCTCAATCAGCTGTGGGTCTAGATATGGTCAATCCAGGTTGCATCACAGCCCCTGAACGAAATGTGTAAGAATTTCTCTCTCTTTCACTGTCTTTGTTTCACGGGTTTTGAAAAGTAATTTATTTTTATAATGGGGTTTAGCTGCTTTTCAAGGCTGTGTTTATGCCACTTTACAACCCCTTGACTCACTTACAGAGAGATATCAATACATAGGTTTGAAGATTCTTACTAGTCAGATATAATCTTGTGTGATGAATAGGGGGTGTTGAGTCCAGTTCACTGAGCAAGGAGTAGGTCTTGTCTACTACATATTGGGTTTATGGAACGGTATCTGAGCTAATTTGAAACCCTTGTTTTATGCATCACCCCAGCTCACCTTTCCCGTTCAGCAGCCATAGTGTGTTTTCTAAACGTGTGACTCTGTTCTGTTTTGTAATTCAGTTCAAGTGTAGCGGTTTTTACATTCCCTCTATAAGGGATATCTTATGATAAGTGTCTTTTTCTGTGTGACTTATTTCACTTAGAATCGTCGGACCTAAATCCACTCATCGTGCTGCTACTAGCCTTATGACGTGGATTTCATGGCTGAGGGATATTCCATTGTACATGAGGACCACAACTTCTTTATCCACTTTTCTCTTTCCTAGGATATTTAAGGTGAAATGAAGTGGGGGTTTTTGTCAACAGAGCAGCCCTAAACTTTGGGGTGCCTGTGTCTTGCTGATTTTTAGTTTTCCCAATTTATACGCCCATGAGTGGAAGTGCCCTATGCTCTCCAAGCTGTGTTTTTTAGATGTTTCAGGACCCACCGTACACTTCTCCAGAGTGGCTGTTGGCAATTTACATCCCACACATCAGCGTAGCAAGGCTCCCATTTCTCCATGGCCGGTCCTGCATTTCTGGTTTGGACACTTTTTTCCGCATGGCCCTTTTGCCCACTGGGAAGCGAGACTTCTTTGGAGCGCTGATTTGCCTTTCCAGGTTGCCTGGTTGGCCCAAAAGGGCGTATGCGTGTTTTCCTGAATATATTCAGGAAAACACGCATATGCCCTTTTTGGCCAAGGGCATCATTGTCCACGTTTTGCCGCTTTTCATGTGCTTTCAAGGCGATTCGAATCTACCTCCTGAAATCTGTTTCCTGCAATTCTGCCTTGCTTTCAAATCCTCTTTGTTGCCTTCCCTCAATATATTTGTGGACGAGAGTTATCATTTATAACTCTGCAGGTTTGTGAATTGCAGTGCCCCTGAGTTCCATTTCTCCAGTCGGTTTTTTGGGAGCTGGCCGCAAAAGTGCAGGATGGCTTCAGGCCCTCTTCTGGTTCTGGGGGGCAGGCTGAGCTTGTGGTTAATTCTTCTTCCCGATGGGAAAATAGAGTGACCTGTGCTTGTCCCAACCCCTAGAGCTAGTCGCTCATTGGTTCCCCCTCTTCCCGTTCATCCTCAGGACAAATTGCAACCTGTACGGAACAGGAGGATAAAGGTGCTGATTCTCCGAGGAGGGAGATGGCTAGTAAACAGGCTGGAATGGCGAACCCGAGCACAGGAGATGAGAAATGAGGTGCGTTTTAGAAACCTTTCCCGATCACACGGTGTACCATCTTCTGAGCTTCTCTTGCATGTTTTCGATGTAGGAAGATTCCCTTGAACATGGAGATTTGGAACCCATGGGATGGTACCATGCAGTATTATTTTAAAGGATCTGCGTTGGCTCACCCAACCTCATCAAACCTCTCAGCCCCAAGAGTGTCCACCCTATGTCTCAATCAGCTGTGGGTCTAGATATGGTCAATCCAGGTTGCATCACAGCCACAGAATGTATTTTGTAAGAATTTCTCTCTCTTTCACTGTCTTTGTTTCACGGGTTTTGAAAAGTAATTTATTTTTATAATGGGGTTTAGCTGCTTTTCTCGGCTGTGTTTATGCCGCTTTACACCCCCTTGACTCACTTACAGAGAGATATCAATACATAGGTTTGAAGATTCTTACTAGTCAGATATATTCTTGTGTGGTGAAGAGGGGGTGTTGAGTCCAGTTCACTGAGCAAGGAGTAGGTCTTGTCTATTACATATTGGGTTTATGGAACGGTATCTGAGCTAATTTGAAACCCTTGTTTTATGCATCACCCCACCTCACCTTTCCCGTTCAGCAGCCATAGTGTGTTTCCTAAACGTGTGACTCTGTTCTGTTTTGCAATTCATTTCAAGTGTAGCGGTTTTTACATTCCCTCTAGAAGTGATATCTTATGATAAGTGTCTTTTTCTGTGTGACTTATTTCACTTAGAATCGTCGTACCTAAATCCACTCATCGTGCTGCTACTAGCCTTATGACGTTGATTTCATGGCTGAGTGATATTCCATTGTACATGAGGACCACAACTTCTTTATCCATTTTTCTCTTTCCTAGGATATTTAAGGTGTAATGAAGTGGGGGTTCTTGTCAACAGAGCAGCCCTAAACTTTGGGGTGCCTGTGTCTTGCTGATTTTTAGTTTCCCAATTTATACGCCCTTGAGTGGAAGTGCCCTATGCTCTCCATGCTGTGTTTTTTAGATGTTTCAGGACCCACCGTACACTTCTCCAGAGTGGCTGTTGGCAATTTACATCCCGCCCATCAGCGTAGCAAGGCTCCCATTTCTCCATGGCCGGTCCTGCATTTCTGGTTTGGACACTTTTTTCCGCATGGCCCTTTTGCCCGCTGGGAAGCGAGACTTCTTTGGAGCGCTGATTTGCCTTTCCAGGTTGCTTGGTTGGCCAAAAAGGGCGTATGCGTTTTTTCCTGAATATATTCAGGAAAAAACTCATACGCCCTTTTTGGCCAAGGGCATCACTGTCCACCTTTTGCCTCTTTTCTTGGGCTTTCAAGGCGATTCGAATCTACCTCCTGAAATCTGTTTCCTGCAATTCTGCCTTGCTTTCAAATCCTCTTCGTTGCCTTCCCTCAATATATTTGTGCACGAGAGTTATCATTTATAACTCTGCAGGTTTGTGAATTGCAGTGCCCCTGAGCTCCATTTTACAACTCGCTTTTTTGGGAGCTGGCCACAAAAGTGCAGGATTGCTTCAGGCCCTCTTCTGGTTCTGGGGGGCAGGCTGAGCTTGTGGTTAATTCTTCTTCCTGATGGGAAAATAGAGTGACCTGTGCCTGTCCCAACACCTAGAGCTAGTCTCTCATTGGTTCGCCCTCTTCCCGTTCATCCTCAGGACAAATTGCAACCTGTACGGAACAGGAGGTTAAAGGTGCTGATTCTCCAAGGAGGGAGATGGCTAGTAAAGCGGCTGGAATGGCAAACCCGAGCACAAGGAGATGAGAAATGAGGTGCGTTTTAGAAACCTTTCCCGATCACACGGTGTACCATCTTCTGGGCTTCTCATGCATGTTTTCGATGTAGGAAGATGCCCTTGAACCTGGAGATTTGGGACCCATGGGATGGTTACCATGCAGTATTACTTTAAAGGGTCTGCGTTGGCTCACCCAACCTCACCAAACCTCTCAGCCCCAAGAGTGTCCACCCTTATGTCTCAATCAGCTGTGGGTCTAGATATGGTCAATCCAGGTTGCATCACAGCCCCTGAACGAAATGTGTAAGAATTTCTCTCTCTTTCACTGTCTTTGTTTCACGGGTTTTGAAAAGTAATTTATTTTTATAATGGGGTTTAGCTGCTTTTCACGGCTATGTTTATGCCCTTTTACACCCCCTTGACTCACTTACAGAGAGATATCAATACATAGGTTTGAAGATTCTTACTAGTCAGATATATTCTTGTGCGGTGAATAGGGGGTGTTGAGTCCATTTCACTGAGCAAGGAGTAGGTCTTGTCTATTACATATTGGGTTTATGGAACGGTATCTGAGCTAATTTGAAACCCTTGTTTTATGCATCACCCCACCTCACCTTTCCCGTTCAGCAGCCATAGTGTGTTTTCTAAACGTGTGACTCTGTTCTGTTTTGTAATTCAGTTCAAGTGTAGCGGTTTTTACATTCCCTCTATAAGTGATATCTTATGATAAGTGTCTTTTTCTGTGTGACTTATTTCACTTAGAATCGTCGTACCTAAATCCACTCATCGTGCTGCTACTAGCCTTATGACGTGGATTTCATGGCTGAGTGATATTCCATTGTAGATGAAGACCACAAGTTCTTTATCCACTTTTCTCTTTCGTAGGATATTTAGAGTGTAATGAAGTGGGGGTTCTTGTCAACAGAGCAGCCCTAAACTTTGGGGTGCCTGTGTCTTGCTGATTTTTAGTTTCCCAATTTATACGCCCATGAGTGGAAGTGCCCTATGCTCTCCAAGCTGTGTTTTTTAGATTTTTCAGGACCCACCGTACACTTCTCCAGAGTGGCTGTTGGCAATTTACATCCCGCCCATCAGCGTAGCAAGGCTCCCATTTCTCCATGGCCGGTCCTGCATTTCTGGTTTGGACACTTTTTTCCGCATGGCCCTTTTGCCCGCTGGGAAACGAGACTTCTTTGGAGCGCTGATTTGCATTTCCAGGTTGCTTGGTTGGCCAAAAAGGGCGTATGCGTTTTTTCCTGAATATATTCAGGAAAAAACGCATACGCCCTTTTTGGCCAAGGGCATCACTGTCCACCTTCTGCCTCTTTTCTTGGGCTTTCAAGGCGATTCGAATCTGCCTCCTGAAATCGGTTTCCTGCAATTCTGCCTTGCTTTCAAATCCTCTTCGTTGCCTTCCCTCAATATATTTGTGGACGAGAGTTATCATTTATAACTCTGCAGGTTTGTGAATTGCAGTGCCCCTGAGCTCCATTTTACAACTCGCTTTTTTGGGAGCTGGCCGCAAAAGTGCAGGATTGCTTCAGGCCCTCTTCTGGTTCTGGGGGGCAGGCTGAGCTTGTGGTTAATTCTTCTTCCTGATGGGAAAATAGAGTGACCTGTGCCTGTCCCAACACCTAGAGCTAGTCTCTCATTGGTTCGCCCTCTTCCCGTTCATCCTCAGGACAAATTGCAACCTGTACGGAACAGGAGGTTAAAGGTGCTGATTCTCCAAGGAGGGAGATGGCTAGTAAATCGGCTGGAATGGCGAACCCGAGCAAAGGAGATGAGAAATGAGGTGCGTTTTAGAAACCTTTCCCGATCACACGGTGTACCATCTTCTGGGCTTCTCATGCATGTTTTCGATGTAGGAAGATGCCCTTGAACCTGGAGATTTGGGACCCATGGGATGGGTACCATGCAGTATTACTTTAAAGGGTCTGCGTTGGCTCACCCAACCTCACCAAACCTCTCAGCCCCAAGAGTGTCCACCCTTATGTCTCAATCAGCTGTGGGTCTAGATATGGTCAATCCAGGTTGCATCACAGCCCCTGAACGGAATGTGTAAGAATTTCTCTCTCTTTCACTGTCTTTGTTTCACGGGTTTTGAAAAGTAATTTATTTTTATAATGGGGTTTAGCTGCTTTTCACGGCTGTGTTTATGCCGCTTTACACCCCCTTGACTCACTTACAGAGAGATATCAATACATAGGTTTGAAGATTCTTCCTAGTCAGATATATTCTTGTGTGGTGAATAGGGGGTGTTGAGTCCAGTTCACTGAGCAAGGAGTAGGTCTTGTCTATTACATATTGGGTTTATTGAACGGTATCTGAGCTAATTTGAAACCCTTGTTTTATGCATCACCCCATCTCACCTTTCCCGTTCAGCAGCCATAGTGTGTTTCCTAAACGTGTGACTCTGTTCTGTTTTGCAATTCAGTTCAAGTGTAGCGGTTTTTACATTCCCTCTAGAAGTGATATCTTATGATAAGTGTCTTTTTCTGTGTGACTTATTTCACTTAGAATCGTCAGACCTAAATCCACTCATCATGCTGCTACTAGCCTTATGACGTTGATTTCATGGCTGAGGGATATTCCGTTGTACATGAGGACCTCAACTTCTTTATCCATTTTTCTATTTCCTAGGATATTTAAGGTGTAATGAAGTGGGGGTTCTTGTCAACAGAGCAGCCCTAAACATTGGGGTGCCTGTGTCTTGCTGATTTTTAGTTTCCCAATTTATACGCCCATGAGTGGAAGTGCCCTATGCTCTCCAAGCTGTGTTTTTTAGATGTTTCAGGATCCACCGTACACTTCTCCAGAGTGGCTGTTGGCAATTTACATCCCGCCCATCAGCGTAGCAAGGCTCCCATTTCTCCATGGCCGGTCCTGCATTTCTGGTTTGGACACTTTTTTCCGCATGGCCCTTTTGCCCACTGGGAAGCGAGACTTCTTTGGAACGCTGATTTGCATTTCCAGCTTGCTTGGTTGGCCAAAAAGGGCGTATGCGTTTTTTCCTGAATATATTCAGGAAAAAACGCATACGCCCTTTTTGGCCAAGGGCATCACTGTCCACCTTCTGCCTCTTTTCTTGGGCTTTCAAGGCGATTCGTATCTGCCTCCTGAAATCTGTTTCCTGCAATTCTGCCTTGCTTTCAAATCCTCTTCGTTGCCTTCCCTCAATATATTTGTGGACGAGAGTTATCATTTATAACTCTGCAGGTTTGTGAATTGCAGTGCCCCTGAGCTCCATTTTAAAACGCGCTTTTTTGGGAGCTGGCCGCAAAAGTGCAGGATTGCTTCAGGCCCTCTTCTGGTTCTGGGGGGCAGGCTGAGCTTGTGCTTAATTCTTCTTCCTGATGGGAAAATAGAGTGACCTGTGCCTGTCCCAACACCTAGAGCTAGTCTCTCATTGGTTCGCCCTCTTCCCGTTCATCCTCAGGACAAATTGCAACCTGTACGGAACAGGAGGTTAAAGGTGCTGATTCTCCAAGGAGGGAGATGGCTAGTAAAGCGGCTGGAATGGCGAACCCGAGCACAAGGAGATGAGAAATGAGGTGCGTTTTAGAAACCTTTCCCGATCACACGGTGTACCATCTTCTGGGCTTCTCATGCATGTTTTCGATGTAGGAAGATGCCCTTGAACCTGGAGATTTGGGACCCATGGGATGGGTACCATGCAGTATTACTTTAAAGGGTCTGCGTTGGCTCACCCAACCTCACCAAAACTCTCAGCCCCAAGAGTGTCCACCCTTATGTCTCAATCAGCTGTGGGTCTAGATATGGTCAATCCAGGTTGCATCACAGCCCCTGAACGAAATGTGTAAGAATTTCTCTCTCTTTCACTGTCTTTGTTTCACGGGTTTTGAAAAGTAATTTATTTTTATAATGGGGTTTAGCTGCTTTTCAAGGCTGTGTTTATGCCACTTTACAACCCCTTGACTCACTTACAGAGAGATATCAATACATAGGTTTGAAGATTCTTACTAGTCAGATATAATCTTGTGTGATGAATAGGGGGTGTTGAGTCCAGTTCACTGAGCAAGGAGTAGGTCTTGTCTACTACATATTGGGTTTATGGAACGGTATCTGAGCTAATTTGAAACCCTTGTTTTATGCATCACCCCAGCTCACCTTTCCCGTTCAGCAGCCATAGTGTGTTTTCTAAACGTGTGACTCTGTTCTGTTTTGTAATTCAGTTCAAGTGTAGCGGTTTTTACATTCCCTCTATAAGGGATATCTTATGATAAGTGTCTTTTTCTGTGTGACTTATTTCACTTAGAATCGTCGGACCTAAATCCACTCATCGTGCTGCTACTAGCCTTATGACGTGGATTTCATGGCTGAGGGATATTCCATTGTACATGAGGACCACAACTTCTTTATCCACTTTTCTCTTTCCTAGGATATTTAAGGTGAAATGAAGTGGGGGTTTTTGTCAACAGAGCAGCCCTAAACTTTGGGGTGCCTGTGTCTTGCTGATTTTTAGTTTTCCCAATTTATACGCCCATGAGTGGAAGTGCCCTATGCTCTCCAAGCTGTGTTTTTTAGATGTTTCAGGACCCACCGTACACTTCTCCAGAGTGGCTGTTGGCAATTTACATCCCACCCATCAGCGTAGCAAGGCTCCCATTTCTCCATGGCCGGTCCTGCATTTCTGGTTTGGACACTTTTTTCCGCATGGCCCTTTTGCCCGCTGGGAAGCGAGACTTCTTTGGAGCGCTGATTTGCCTTTCCAGGTTGCCTGGTTGGCCCAAAAGGGCGTATGCGTGTTTTCCTGAATATATTCAGGAAAACACGCATATGCCCTTTTTGGCCAAGGGCATCATTGTCCACGTTTTGCCGCTTTTCATGTGCTTTCAAGGCGATTCGAATCTACCTCCTGAAATCTGTTTCCTGCAATTCTGCCTTGCTTTCAAATCCTCTTTGTTGCCTTCCCTCAATATATTTGTGGACGAGAGTTATAATTTATAACTCTGCAGGTTTGTGAATTGCAGTGCCCCTGAGCTCCATTTCTCCAGTCGGTTTTTTGGGAGCTGGCCGCAAAAGTGCAGGATGGCTTCAGGCCCTCTTCTGGTTCTGGGGGGCAGGCTGAGCTTGTGGTTAATTCTTCTTCCCGATGGGAAAATAGAGTGACCTGTGCTTGTCCCAACCCCTAGAGCTAGTCGCTCATTGGTTCCCCCTCTTCCCGTTCATCCTCAGGACAAATTGCAACCTGTACGGAACAGGAGGATAAAGGTGCTGATTCTCCGAGGAGGGAGATGGCTAGTAAACAGGCTGGAATGGCGAACCCGAGCACAGGAGATGAGAAATGAGGTGCGTTTTAGAAACCTTTCCCGATCACACGGTGTACCATCTTCTGAGCTTCTCTTGCATGTTTTCGATGTAGGAAGATGCCCTTGAACATGGAGATTTGGAACCCATGGGATGGTACCATGCAGTATTATTTTAAAGGATCTGCGTTGGCTCACCCAACCTCATCAAACCTCTCAGCCCCAAGAGTGTCCACCCTATGTCTCAATCAGCTGTGGGTCTAGATATGGTCAATCCAGGTTGCATCACAGCCACAGAATGTATTTTGTAAGAATTTCTCTCTCTTTCACTGTCTTTGTTTCACGGGTTTTGAAAAGTAATTTATTTTTATAATGGGGTTTAGCTGCTTTTCTCGGCTGTGTTTATGCCGCTTTACACCCCCTTGACTCACTTACAGAGAGATATCAATACATAGGTTTGAAGATTCTTACTAGTCAGATATATTCTTGTGTGGTGAAGAGGGGGTGTTGAGTCCAGTTCACTGAGCAAGGAGTAGGTCTTGTCTATTACATATTGGGTTTATGGAACGGTATCTGAGCTAATTTGAAACCCTTGTTTTATGCATCACCCCACCTCACCTTTCCCGTTCAGCAGCCATAGTGTGTTTCCTAAACGTGTGACTCTGTTCTGTTTTGCAATTCATTTCAAGTGTAGCGGTTTTTACATTCCCTCTAGAAGTGATATCTTATGATAAGTGTCTTTTTCTGTGTGACTTATTTCACTTAGAATCGTCGTACCTAAATCCACTCATCGTGCTGCTACTAGCCTTATGACGTTGATTTCATGGCTGAGTGATATTCCATTGTACATGAGGACCACAACTTCTTTATCCATTTTTCTCTTTCCTAGGATATTTAAGGTGTAATGAAGTGGGGGTTCTTGTCAACAGAGCAGCCCTAAACTTTGGGGTGCCTGTGTCTTGCTGATTTTTAGTTTCCCAATTTATACGCCCTTGAGTGGAAGTGCCCTATGCTCTCCATGCTGTGTTTTTTAGATGTTTCAGGACCCACCGTACACTTCTCCAGAGTGGCTGTTGGCAATTTACATCCCGCCCATCAGCGTAGCAAGGCTCCCATTTCTCCATGGCCGGTCCTGCATTTCTGGTTTGGACACTTTTTTCCGCATGGCCCTTTTGCCCGCTGGGAAGCGAGACTTCTTTGGAGCGCTGATTTGCCTTTCCAGGTTGCTTGGTTGGCCAAAAAGGGCGTATGCGTTTTTTCCTGAATATATTCAGGAAAAAACTCATACGCCCTTTTTGGCCAAGGGCATCACTGTCCACCTTTTGCCTCTTTTCTTGGGCTTTCAAGGCGATTCGAATCTACCTCCTGAAATCTGTTTCCTGCAATTCTGCCTTGCTTTCAAATCCTCTTCGTTGCCTTCCCTCAATATATTTGTGCACGAGAGTTATCATTTATAACTCTGCAGGTTTGTGAATTGCAGTGCCCCTGAGCTCCATTTTACAACTCGCTTTTTTGGGAGCTGGCCACAAAAGTGCAGGATTGCTTCAGGCCCTCTTCTGGTTCTGGGGGGCAGGCTGAGCTTGTGGTTAATTCTTCTTCCTGATGGGAAAATAGAGTGACCTGTGCCTGTCCCAACACCTAGAGCTAGTCTCTCATTGGTTCGCCCTCTTCCCGTTCATCCTCAGGACAAATTGCAACCTGTACGGAACAGGAGGTTAAAGGTGCTGATTCTCCAAGGAGGGAGATGGCTAGTAAAGCGGCTGGAATGGCAAACCCGAGCACAAGGAGATGAGAAATGAGGTGCGTTTTAGAAACCTTTCCCGATCACACGGTGTACCATCTTCTGGGCTTCTCATGCATGTTTTCGATGTAGGAAGATGCCCTTGAACCTGGAGATTTGGGACCCATGGGATGGTTACCATGCAGTATTACTTTAAAGGGTCTGCGTTGGCTCACCCAACCTCACCAAACCTCTCAGCCCCAAGAGTGTCCACCCTTATGTCTCAATCAGCTGTGGGTCTAGATATGGTCAATCCAGGTTGCATCACAGCCCCTGAACGAAATGTGTAAGAATTTCTCTCTCTTTCACTGTCTTTGTTTCACGGGTTTTGAAAAGTAATTTATTTTTATAATGGGGTTTAGCTGCTTTTCACGGCTATGTTTATGCCCTTTTACACCCCCTTGACTCACTTACAGAGAGATATCAATACATAGGTTTGAAGATTCTTACTAGTCAGATATATTCTTGTGCGGTGAATAGGGGGTGTTGAGTCCATTTCACTGAGCAAGGAGTAGGTCTTGTCTATTACATATTGGGTTTATGGAACGGTATCTGAGCTAATTTGAAACCCTTGTTTTATGCATCACCCCACCTCACCTTTCCCGTTCAGCAGCCATAGTGTGTTTTCTAAACGTGTGACTCTGTTCTGTTTTGTAATTCAGTTCAAGTGTAGCGGTTTTTACATTCCCTCTATAAGTGATATCTTATGATAAGTGTCTTTTTCTGTGTGACTTATTTCACTTAGAATCGTCGTACCTAAATCCACTCATCGTGCTGCTACTAGCCTTATGACGTGGATTTCATGGCTGAGTGATATTCCATTGTAGATGAAGACCACAAGTTCTTTATCCACTTTTCTCTTTCGTAGGATATTTAGAGTGTAATGAAGTGGGGGTTCTTGTCAACAGAGCAGCCCTAAACTTTGGGGTGCCTGTGTCTTGCTGATTTTTAGTTTCCCAATTTATACGCCCATGAGTGGAAGTGCCCTATGCTCTCCAAGCTGTGTTTTTTAGATGTTTCAGGACCCACCGTACACTTCTCCAGAGTGGCTGTTGGCAATTTACATCCCGCCCATCAGCATAGCAAGGCTCCCATTTCTCCATGGCCGGTCCTGCATTTCTGGTTTGGACACTTTTTTCCGCATGGCCCTTTTGCCCGCTGGGAAGCGAGACTTCTTTGGAGCGCTGATTTGCCTTTCCAGGTTGCCTGGTTGGCCCAAAAGGGCGTATGCGTGTTTTCCTGAATATATTCAGGAAAACACGCATATGCCCTTTTTGGCCAAGGGCATCATTGTCCACGTTTTGCCGCTTTTCATGTGCTTTCAAGGCGATTCGAATCTACCTCCTGAAATCTGTTTCCTGCAATTCTGCCTTGCTTTCAAATCCTCTTTGTTGCCTTCCCTCAATATATTTGTGGACGAGAGTTATCATTTATAACTCTGCAGGTTTGTGAATTGCAGTGCCCCTGAGCTCCATTTCTCCAGTCGGTTTTTTGGGAGCTGGCCGCAAAAGTGCAGGATGGCTTCAGGCCCTCTTCTGGTTCTGGGGGGCAGGCTGAGCTTGTGGTTAATTCTTCTTCCCGATGGGAAAATAGAGTGACCTGTGCTTGTCCCAACCCCTAGAGCTAGTCGCTCATTGGTTCCCCCTCTTCCCGTTCATCCTCAGGACAAATTGCAACCTGTACGGAACAGGAGGATAAAGGTGCTGATTCTCCGAGGAGGGAGATGGCTAGTAAACAGGCTGGAATGGCGAACCCGAGCACAGGAGATGAGAAATGAGGTGCGTTTTAGAAACCTTTCCCGATCACACGGTGTACCATCTTCTGAGCTTCTCTTGCATGTTTTCGATGTAGGAAGATGCCCTTGAACATGGAGATTTGGAACCCATGGGATGGTACCATGCAGTATTATTTTAAAGGATCTGCGTTGGCTCACCCAACCTCATCAAACCTCTCAGCCCCAAGAGTGTCCACCCTATGTCTCAATCAGCTGTGGGTCTAGATATGGTCAATCCAGGTTGCATCACAGCCACAGAATGTATTTTGTAAGAATTTCTCTCTCTTTCACTGTCTTTGTTTCACGGGTTTTGAAAAGTAATTTATTTTTATAATGGGGTTTAGCTGCTTTTCTCGGCTGTGTTTATGCCGCTTTACACCCCCTTGACTCACTTACAGAGAGATATCAATACATAGGTTTGAAGATTCTTACTAGTCAGATATATTCTTGTGTGGTGAAGAGGGGGTGTTGAGTCCAGTTCACTGAGCAAGGAGTAGGTCTTGTCTATTACATATTGGGTTTATGGAACGGTATCTGAGCTAATTTGAAACCCTTGTTTTATGCATCACCCCACCTCACCTTTCCCGTTCAGCAGCCATAGTGTGTTTCCTAAACGTGTGACTCTGTTCTGTTTTGCAATTCATTTCAAGTGTAGCGGTTTTTACATTCCCTCTAGAAGTGATATCTTATGATAAGTGTCTTTTTCTGTGTGACTTATTTCACTTAGAATCGTCGTACCTAAATCCACTCATCGTGCTGCTACTAGCCTTATGACGTTGATTTCATGGCTGAGTGATATTCCATTGTACATGAGGACCACAACTTCTTTATCCATTTTTCTCTTTCCTAGGATATTTAAGGTGTAATGAAGTGGGGGTTCTTGTCAACAGAGCAGCCCTAAACTTTGGGGTGCCTGTGTCTTGCTGATTTTTAGTTTCCCAATTTATACGCCCTTGAGTGGAAGTGCCCTATGCTCTCCATGCTGTGTTTTTTAGATGTTTCAGGACCCACCGTACACTTCTCCAGAGTGGCTGTTGGCAATTTACATCCCGCCCATCAGCGTAGCAAGGCTCCCATTTCTCCATGGCCGGTCCTGCATTTCTGGTTTGGACACTTTTTTCCGCATGGCCCTTTTGCCCGCTGGGAAGCGAGACTTCTTTGGAGCGCTGATTTGCCTTTCCAGGTTGCTTGGTTGGCCAAAAAGGGCGTATGCGTTTTTTCCTGAATATATTCAGGAAAAAACTCATACGCCCTTTTTGGCCAAGGGCATCACTGTCCACCTTTTGCCTCTTTTCTTGGGCTTTCAAGGCGATTCGAATCTACCTCCTGAAATCTGTTTCCTGCAATTCTGCCTTGCTTTCAAATCCTCTTCGTTGCCTTCCCTCAATATATTTGTGCACGAGAGTTATCATTTATAACTCTGCAGGTTTGTGAATTGCAGTGCCCCTGAGCTCCATTTTACAACTCGCTTTTTTGGGAGCTGGCCACAAAAGTGCAGGATTGCTTCAGGCCCTCTTCTGGTTCTGGGGGGCAGGCTGAGCTTGTGGTTAATTCTTCTTCCTGATGGGAAAATAGAGTGACCTGTGCCTGTCCCAACACCTAGAGCTAGTCTCTCATTGGTTCGCCCTCTTCCCGTTCATCCTCAGGACAAATTGCAACCTGTACGGAACAGGAGGTTAAAGGTGCTGATTCTCCAAGGAGGGAGATGGCTAGTAAAGCGGCTGGAATGGCAAACCCGAGCACAAGGAGATGAGAAATGAGGTGCGTTTTAGAAACCTTTCCCGATCACACGGTGTACCATCTTCTGGGCTTCTCATGCATGTTTTCGATGTAGGAAGATGCCCTTGAACCTGGAGATTTGGGACCCATGGGATGGTTACCATGCAGTATTACTTTAAAGGGTCTGCGTTGGCTCACCCAACCTCACCAAACCTCTCAGCCCCAAGAGTGTCCACCCTTATGTCTCAATCAGCTGTGGGTCTAGATATGGTCAATCCAGGTTGCATCACAGCCCCTGAACGAAATGTGTAAGAATTTCTCTCTCTTTCACTGTCTTTGTTTCACGGGTTTTGAAAAGTAATTTATTTTTATAATGGGGTTTAGCTGCTTTTCACGGCTATGTTTATGCCCTTTTACACCCCCTTGACTCACTTACAGAGAGATATCAATACATAGGTTTGAAGATTCTTACTAGTCAGATATATTCTTGTGCGGTGAATAGGGGGTGTTGAGTCCATTTCACTGAGCAAGGAGTAGGTCTTGTCTATTACATATTGGGTTTATGGAACGGTATCTGAGCTAATTTGAAACCCTTGTTTTATGCATCACCCCACCTCACCTTTCCCGTTCAGCAGCCATAGTGTGTTTTCTAAACGTGTGACTCTGTTCTGTTTTGTAATTCAGTTCAAGTGTAGCGGTTTTTACATTCCCTCTATAAGTGATATCTTATGATAAGTGTCTTTTTCTGTGTGACTTATTTCACTTAGAATCGTCGTACCTAAATCCACTCATCGTGCTGCTACTAGCCTTATGACGTGGATTTCATGGCTGAGTGATATTCCATTGTAGATGAAGACCACAAGTTCTTTATCCACTTTTCTCTTTCGTAGGATATTTAGAGTGTAATGAAGTGGGGGTTCTTGTCAACAGAGCAGCCCTAAACTTTGGGGTGCCTGTGTCTTGCTGATTTTTAGTTTCCCAATTTATACGCCCATGAGTGGAAGTGCCCTATGCTCTCCAAGCTGTGTTTTTTAGATGTTTCAGGACCCACCGTACACTTCTCCAGAGTGGCTGTTGGCAATTTACATCCCGCCCATCAGCATAGCAAGGCTCCCATTTCTCCATGGCCGGTCCTGCATTTCTGGTTTGGACACTTTTTTCCGCATGGCCCTTTTGCCCGCTGGGAAGCGAGACTTCTTTGGAGCGCTGATTTGCCTTTCCAGGTTGCCTGGTTGGCCCAAAAGGGCGTATGCGTGTTTTCCTGAATATATTCAGGAAAACACGCATATGCCCTTTTTGGCCAAGGGCATCATTGTCCACGTTTTGCCGCTTTTCATGTGCTTTCAAGGCGATTCGAATCTACCTCCTGAAATCTGTTTCCTGCAATTCTGCCTTGCTTTCAAATCCTCTTTGTTGCCTTCCCTCAATATATTTGTGGACGAGAGTTATCATTTATAACTCTGCAGGTTTGTGAATTGCAGTGCCCCTGAGCTCCATTTCTCCAGTCGGTTTTTTGGGAGCTGGCCGCAAAAGTGCAGGATGGCTTCAGGCCCTCTTCTGGTTCTGGGGGGCAGGCTGAGCTTGTGGTTAATTCTTCTTCCCGATGGGAAAATAGAGTGACCTGTGCTTGTCCCAACCCCTAGAGCTAGTCGCTCATTGGTTCCCCCTCTTCCCGTTCATCCTCAGGACAAATTGCAACCTGTACGGAACAGGAGGATAAAGGTGCTGATTCTCCGAGGAGGGAGATGGCTAGTAAACAGGCTGGAATGGCGAACCCGAGCACAGGAGATGAGAAATGAGGTGCGTTTTAGAAACCTTTCCCGATCACACGGTGTACCATCTTCTGAGCTTCTCTTGCATGTTTTCGATGTAGGAAGATGCCCTTGAACATGGAGATTTGGAACCCATGGGATGGTACCATGCAGTATTATTTTAAAGGATCTGCGTTGGCTCACCCAACCTCATCAAACCTCTCAGCCCCAAGAGTGTCCACCCTATGTCTCAATCAGCTGTGGGTCTAGATATGGTCAATCCAGGTTGCATCACAGCCACAGAATGTATTTTGTAAGAATTTCTCTCTCTTTCACTGTCTTTGTTTCACGGGTTTTGAAAAGTAATTTATTTTTATAATGGGGTTTAGCTGCTTTTCTCGGCTGTGTTTATGCCGCTTTACACCCCCTTGACTCACTTACAGAGAGATATCAATACATAGGTTTGAAGATTCTTACTAGTCAGATATATTCTTGTGTGGTGAAGAGGGGGTGTTGAGTCCAGTTCACTGAGCAAGGAGTAGGTCTTGTCTATTACATATTGGGTTTATGGAACGGTATCTGAGCTAATTTGAAACCCTTGTTTTATGCATCACCCCACCTCACCTTTCCCGTTCAGCAGCCATAGTGTGTTTCCTAAACGTGTGACTCTGTTCTGTTTTGCAATTCATTTCAAGTGTAGCGGTTTTTACATTCCCTCTAGAAGTGATATCTTATGATAAGTGTCTTTTTCTGTGTGACTTATTTCACTTAGAATCGTCGTACCTAAATCCACTCATCGTGCTGCTACTAGCCTTATGACGTTGATTTCATGGCTGAGTGATATTCCATTGTACATGAGGACCACAACTTCTTTATCCATTTTTCTCTTTCCTAGGATATTTAAGGTGTAATGAAGTGGGGGTTCTTGTCAACAGAGCAGCCCTAAACTTTGGGGTGCCTGTGTCTTGCTGATTTTTAGTTTCCCAATTTATACGCCCTTGAGTGGAAGTGCCCTATGCTCTCCATGCTGTGTTTTTTAGATGTTTCAGGACCCACCGTACACTTCTCCAGAGTGGCTGTTGGCAATTTACATCCCGCCCATCAGCGTAGCAAGGCTCCCATTTCTCCATGGCCGGTCCTGCATTTCTGGTTTGGACACTTTTTTCCGCATGGCCCTTTTGCCCGCTGGGAAGCGAGACTTCTTTGGAGCGCTGATTTGCCTTTCCAGGTTGCTTGGTTGGCCAAAAAGGGCGTATGCGTTTTTTCCTGAATATATTCAGGAAAAAACTCATACGCCCTTTTTGGCCAAGGGCATCACTGTCCACCTTTTGCCTCTTTTCTTGGGCTTTCAAGGCGATTCGAATCTACCTCCTGAAATCTGTTTCCTGCAATTCTGCCTTGCTTTCAAATCCTCTTCGTTGCCTTCCCTCAATATATTTGTGCACGAGAGTTATCATTTATAACTCTGCAGGTTTGTGAATTGCAGTGCCCCTGAGCTCCATTTTACAACTCGCTTTTTTGGGAGCTGGCCACAAAAGTGCAGGATTGCTTCAGGCCCTCTTCTGGTTCTGGGGGGCAGGCTGAGCTTGTGGTTAATTCTTCTTCCTGATGGGAAAATAGAGTGACCTGTGCCTGTCCCAACACCTAGAGCTAGTCTCTCATTGGTTCGCCCTCTTCCCGTTCATCCTCAGGACAAATTGCAACCTGTACGGAACAGGAGGTTAAAGGTGCTGATTCTCCAAGGAGGGAGATGGCTAGTAAAGCGGCTGGAATGGCAAACCCGAGCACAAGGAGATGAGAAATGAGGTGCGTTTTAGAAACCTTTCCCGATCACACGGTGTACCATCTTCTGGGCTTCTCATGCATGTTTTCGATGTAGGAAGATGCCCTTGAACCTGGAGATTTGGGACCCATGGGATGGTTACCATGCAGTATTACTTTAAAGGGTCTGCGTTGGCTCACCCAACCTCACCAAACCTCTCAGCCCCAAGAGTGTCCACCCTTATGTCTCAATCAGCTGTGGGTCTAGATATGGTCAATCCAGGTTGCATCACAGCCCCTGAACGAAATGTGTAAGAATTTCTCTCTCTTTCACTGTCTTTGTTTCACGGGTTTTGAAAAGTAATTTATTTTTATAATGGGGTTTAGCTGCTTTTCACGGCTATGTTTATGCCCTTTTACACCCCCTTGACTCACTTACAGAGAGATATCAATACATAGGTTTGAAGATTCTTACTAGTCAGATATATTCTTGTGCGGTGAATAGGGGGTGTTGAGTCCATTTCACTGAGCAAGGAGTAGGTCTTGTCTATTACATATTGGGTTTATGGAACGGTATCTGAGCTAATTTGAAACCCTTGTTTTATGCATCACCCCACCTCACCTTTCCCGTTCAGCAGCCATAGTGTGTTTTCTAAACGTGTGACTCTGTTCTGTTTTGTAATTCAGTTCAAGTGTAGCGGTTTTTACATTCCCTCTATAAGTGATATCTTATGATAAGTGTCTTTTTCTGTGTGACTTATTTCACTTAGAATCGTCGGACCTAAATCCACTCATCGTGCTGCTACTAGCCTTATGACGTGGATTTCATGGCTGAGTGATATTCCATTGTAGATGAAGACCACAAGTTCTTTATCCACTTTTCTCTTTCGTAGGATATTTAGAGTGTAATGAAGTGGGGGTTCTTGTCAACAGAGCAGCCCTAAACTTTGGGGTGCCTGTGTCTTGCTGATTTTTAGTTTCCCAATTTATACGCCCATGAGTGGAAGTGCCCTATGCTCTCCAAGCTGTGTTTTTTAGATGTTTCAGGACCCACCGTACACTTCTCCAGAGTGGCTGTTGGCAATTTACATCCCGCCCATCAGCATAGCAAGGCTCCCATTTCTCCATGGCCGGTCCTGCATTTCTGGTTTGGACACTTTTTTCCGCATGGCCCTTTTGCCCGCTGGGAAGCGAGACTTCTTTGGAGCGCTGATTTGCCTTTCCAGGTTGCTTGGTTGGCCAAAAAGGGCGTATGCGTTTTTTCCTGAATATATTCAGGAAAAAACGCATACGCCCTTTTTGGCCAAGGGCATCACTGTGCACTTTCTGCCTCTTTTCTTGGGCTTTCAAGGCGATTCGAATCTACCTCCTGAAATCTGTTTCCTGCAATTCTGCCTTGCTTTCAAAGCCTCTTCGTTGCCTTCCCTCAATATATTTGTGGACGAGAGTTATCATTTATAACTCTGCAGGTTTGTGAATTGCAGTGCCCCTGAGCTCCATTTTACAACTCGCTTTTTTGGGAGCTGGCCGCAAAAGTGCAGGATTGCTTCAGGCCCTCTTCTGGTTCTGGGGGGGCAGGCTGAGCTTGTGGTTAATTCTTCTTCCTGATGGGAAAATAGAGTGACCTGTGCCTGTCCCAACACCTAGAGCTAGTCTCTCATTGGTTCGCCCTCTTCCCGTTCATCCTCAGGACAAATTGCAACCTGTACGGAACAGGAGGTTAAAGGTGCTGATTCTCCAAGGAGGGAGATGGCTAGTAAAGCGGCTGGAATGGCGAACCCGAGCACAAGGCGATGAGAAATGAGGTGCGTTTTAGAAACCTTTCCCGATCACACGGTGTACCATCTTCTGGGCTTCTCATGCATGTTTTCGACGTAGGAAGATGCCCTTGAACCTGGAGATGTGGGACCCATGGGATGGGTACCATGCAGTATTACTTTAAAGGGTCTGCGTTGGCTCACCCAACCTCACCAAACCTCTCAGCCCCAAGAGTGTCCACCCTTATGTCTCAATCAGCTGTGGGTCTAGATATGGTCAATCCAGGTTCCATCACAGCCCCTGAACGAAATGTGTAAGAATTTCTCTCTCTTTCACTGTCTTTGTTTCACGGGTTTTGAAAAGTAATTTATTTTTATAATGGGGTTTAGCTGCTTTTCACGGCTGTGTTTATGCCGCTTTACACCCCCTTGACTCACTTACAGAGAGATATCAATACATAGGTTTGAAGATTCTTACTAGTCAGATATAATCTTGTGTGGTGAATAGGGGGTGTTGAGTCCAGTTCACTGAGCAAGGAGTAGGTCTTCTCTATTACATATTGGGTGTATGGAACGGTATCTGAGCTAATTTGAAACCCTTGTTTTATGCATCACCCCAGCTCACCTTTCCCGTTCAGCAGCCATAGTGTGTTTTCTAAACGTGTGACTCTGTTCTGTTTCGTAATTCAGTTCAAGTGTAACGGTTTTTACATTCCCTCTATAAGTGATATCTTATGATAAGTGTCTTTTTCTGTGTGACTTATTTCACTTAGAATCGTCGGACCTAAATCCACTCATCGTGCTGCTACTAGCCTTATGACGTTGATTTCATGGCTGAGTGATATTCCGTTGTACATGAGGACCTCAACTTCTTTATCCATTTTTCTATTTCCTAGGATATTTAAGGTGTAATGAAGTGGGGGTTCTTGTCAACAGAGCAGCCCTAAACTTTGGGGTGCCTGTGTCTTGCTGGTTTTTAGTTTCCCAATTTATACGCCCATGAGTGGAAGTGCCCTATGCTCTCCAAGCTGTGTTTTTTAGATGTTTCAGGACACACCGTACACTTCTCCAGAGTGGCTGTTGGCA
The DNA here is from genome assembly GCF_949987535.1 of Balaenoptera acutorostrata. Taxonomy (NCBI): domain Eukaryota; kingdom Metazoa; phylum Chordata; class Mammalia; order Artiodactyla; family Balaenopteridae; genus Balaenoptera; species Balaenoptera acutorostrata. The sequence continues at coordinate 67,826 of NW_026646462.1, forward strand.
ATTTACATCCCGCCCATCAGCGTAGCAAGGCTCCCATTTCTCCATGGCCGGTCCTGCATTTCTGGTTTGGACACTTTTTTCCGCATGGCCCTTTTGCCCGCTGGGAAGCGAGACTTCTTTGGAGCGCTGATTTGCCTTTCCAGGTTGCTTGGTTGGCCAAAAAGGGCGTATGCGTTTTTTCCTGAATATATTCAGGAAAAAACGCATACGCCCTTTTTGGCCAAGGGCATCACTGTCCACTTTCTGCCTCTTTTCTTGGGCTTTCAAGGCGATTCGAATCTACCTCCTGAAATCTGTTTCCTGCAATTCTGCCTTGCTTTCAAATCCTCTTCGTTGCCTTCCCTCAATATATTTGTGGACGAGAGTTACATTTTTAACTCTGCAGGTTTGTGAATTGCAGTGCCCATGAGCTCCATTTTTCAACTCGCTTTTTTGGGAGCTGGACGCAAAAGCACAGGATTGCTTCAGGCCCTCTTCTGGTTCTGGGGGGCAGGCTGAGCTTGTGGTTAATTCTTCTTCCTGATGGGAAAATAGAGTGACCTGTGCCTGTCCCAACACCTAGAGCTAGTCTCTCATTGGTTCGCCCTCTTCCCGTTCATCCTCAGGACAAATTGCAACCTGTACGGAACAGGAGGTTAAAGGTGCTGATTCTCCAAGGAGGGAGATGGCTAGTAAAGCGGCTGGAATGGCGAACCCGAGCACAAGGAGATGAGAAATGAGGTGCGTTTTAGAAACCTTTCCCGATCACACGGTGTACCATCTTCTGGGCTTCTCATGCATGTTTTCGATGTAGGAAGATGCCCTTGAACCTGGAGATTTGGGACCCATGGGATGGGTACCATGCAGTATTACTTTAAAGGGTCTGCGTTGGCTCACCCAACCTCACCGAACCTCTCAGCCCCAAGAGTGTCCACCCTTATGTCTCAATCACCTGTGGGTCTAGATATGGTCAATACAGGTTGCATCACAGCCCCTGAACGAAATGTGTAAGAATTTCTCTCTCTTTCACTGTCTTTGTTTCACGGGTTTTGAAAAGTAATTTATTTTTATAATGGGGTTTAGCTGCTTTTCACGGCTGTGTTTATGCCGCTTTACACCCCCTTGACTCACTTACAGAGAGATATCAATACATAGGTTTGAAGATTCTTACTAGTCAGATATATTCTTGTGCGGTGAATAGGGGGTGTTGAGTCCATTTCACTGAGCAAGGAGTAGGTCTTGTCTATTACATATTGGGTTTATGGAACGGTATCTGAGCTAATTTGAAACCCTTGTTTTATGCATCACCCCACCTCACCTTTCCCGTTCAGCAGCCATAGTGTGTTTTCTAAACGTGTGACTCTGTTCTGTTTTGTAATTCAGTTCAAGTGTAACGGTTTTTACATTCCCTCTATAAGTGATATCTTATGATAAGTGTCTTTTTCTGTGTGACTTATTTCACTTAGAATCGTCGTACCTAAATCCACTCATCGTGCTGCTACTAGCCTTATGACGTTGATTTCATGGCTGAGTGATATTCCGTTGTACATGAGGACCTCAACTTCTTTATCCATTTTTCTATTTCCTAGGATATTTAAGGTGTAATGAAGTGGGGGTTCTTGTCAACAGAGCAGCCCTAAACTTTGGGGTGCCTGTGTCTTGCTGATTTTTAGTTTCCCAGTTTATACGCCCATGAGTGGAAGTGCCCTATGCTCTCCAAGCTGTGTTTTTTAGATGTTTCAGGACCCACCGTACACTTCTCCAGAGTGGCTGTTGGCAATTTACATCCCGCCCATCAGCGTAGCAAGGCTCCCATTTCTCCATGGCCGGTCCTGCATTTCTGGTTTGGACACTTTTTTCCGCATGGCCCTTTTGCCCGCTGGGAACCCGACTTCTTTGGAGCGCTGATTTTACTTTCCAGGTTGCTTGGTTGGCCAAAAAGGGCGTATGCGTTTTTTCCTGAATATATTCAGGAAAAAACGCATACGCCCTTTTTGGCCAAGGGCATCACTGTCCACTTTCTGCCTCTTTTCTTGGGCTTTCAAGGCGATTCGAATCTACCTCCTGAAATCTGTTTCCTGCAATTCTGCCTTGCTTTCAAATCCTCTTCGTTGCCTTCCCTCAATATATTTGTGGACGAGAGTTATCATTTATAACTCTGCAGGTTTGTGAATTGCAGTGCCCCTGAGCTCCATTTTACAACTCGCTTTTTTGGGAGCTGGCCGCAAAAGTGCAGGATTGCTTCAGGCCCTCTTCTGGTTCTGGGGGGGCAGGCTGAGCTTGTGCTTAATTCTTCTTCCTGATGGGAAAATAGAGTGACCTGTGCCTGTCCCAACACCTAGAGCTAGTCTCTCATTGGTTCGCCCTCTTCCCGTTCATCCTCAGGACAAATTGCAACCTGTACGGAACAGGAGGTTAAAGGTGCTGATTCTCCAAGGAGGGAGATGGCTAGTAAAGCGGCTGGAATGGCGAACCCGAGCACAAGGAGATGAGAAATGAGGTGCGTTTTAGAAACCTTTCCCGATCACACGGTGTACCATCTTCTGGGTTTCTCATGCCTGTTTTCGACGTAGGAAGATGCCCTTGAACCTGGAGATTTGGGACCCATGGGATGGGTACCATGCAGTATTACTTTAAAGGGTCTGCGTTGGCTCACCCAACCTCACCAAAACTCTCAGCCCCAAGAGTGTCCACCCTTATGTCTCAATCAGCTGTGGGTCTAGATATGGTCAATCCAGGTTCCATCACAGCCCCTGAACGAAATGTGTAAGAATTTCTCTCTCTTTCACTGTCTTTGTTTCACGGGTTTTGAAAAGTAATTTATTTTTATAATGGGGTTTAGCTGCTTTTCACGGCTGTGTTTATGCCGCTTTACACCCCCTTGACTCACTTACAGAGAGATATCAATACATAGGTTTGAAGATTCTTACTAGTCAGATATAATCTTGTGTGGTGAATAGGGGGTGTTGAGTCCAGTTCACTGAGCAAGGAGTAGGTCTTCTCTATTACATATTGGGTGTATGGAACGGTATCTGAGCTAATTTGAAACCCTTGTTTTATGCATCACCCCAGCTCACCTTTCCCGTTCAGCAGCCATAGTGTGTTTTCTAAACGTGTGACTCTGTTCTGTTTTGTAATTCAGTTCAAGTGTAACGGTTTTTACATTCCCTCTATAAGTGATATCTTATGATAAGTGTCTTTTTCTGTGTGACTTATTTCACTTAGAATCGTCGGACCTAAATCCACTCATCGTGCTGCTACTAGCCTTATGACGTTGATTTCATGGCTGAGTGATATTCCGTTGTACATGAGGACCTCAACTTCTTTATCCATTTTTTTATTTCCTAGGATATTTAAGGTGTAATGAAGTGGGGGTTCTTGTCAACAGAGCAGCCCTAAACTTTGGGGTGCCTGTGTCTTGCTGATTTTTAGTTTCCCAATTTATACGCCCATGAGTGGAAGTGCCCTATGCTCTCCAAGCTGTGTTTTTTAGATGTTTCAGGACACACCGTACACTTCTCCAGAGTGGCTGTTGGCAATTTACATCCCGCCCATCAGCGTAGCAAGGCTCCCATTTCTCCATGGCCGGTCCTGCATTTCTGGTTTGGACACTTTTTTCCGCATGGCCCTTTTGCCCGCTGGGAAGCGAGACTTCTTTGGAGCGCTGATTTGCCTTTCCAGGTTGCTTGGTTGGCCAAAAAGGGCGTATGCGTTTTTTCCTGAATATATTCAGGAAAAAACGCATACGCCCTTTTTGGCCAAGGGCATCACTGTCCACTTTCTGCCTCTTTTCTTGGGCTTTCAAGGCGATTCGAATCTACCTCCTGAAATCTGTTTCCTGCAATTCTGCCTTGCTTTCAAATCCTCTTCGTTGCCTTCCCTCAATATATTTGTGGACGAGAGTTACATTTTTAACTCTGCAGGTTTGTGAATTGCAGTGCCCATGAGCTCCATTTTTCAACTCGCTTTTTTGGGAGCTGGACGCAAAAGCGCAGGATTGTTTCAGGCCCTCTTCTGGTTCTGGGGGGCAGGCTGAGCTTTTGGTTAATTCTTCTTCCTGATGGGAAAATAGAGTGACCTGTGCCTGTCCCAACACCTAGAGCTAGTCTCTCATTGGTTCGCCCTCTTCCCGTTCATCCTCAGGACAAATTGCAAACTGTACGGAACAGGAGGTTAAAGGTGCTGATTCTCCAAGGAGGGAGATGGCTAGTAAAGCGGCTGGAATGGCGAACCCGAGCAGAAGGAGATGAGAAATGAGGTGCGTTTTAGAAACCTTTCCCGATCACACGGTGTACCATCTTCTGGGCTTCTCATGCATGTTTTCGATGTAGGAAGATGCCCTTGAACCTGGAGATTTGGGACCCATGGGATGGGTACCATGCAGTATTACTTTAAAGGGTCTGCGTTGGCTCACCCAACCTCACCAAACCTCTCAGCCCCAAGAGTGTCCACCCTTATGTCTCAATCAGCTGTGGGTCTAGATATGGTCAATACAGGTTGCATCACAGCCCCTGAACGAAATGTGTAAGAATTTCTCTCTCTTTCACTGTCTTTGTTTCACGGGTTTTGAAAAGTAATTTATTTTTATAATGGGGTTTAGCTGCTTTTCACGGCTGTGTTTATGCCGCTTTACACCCCCTTGACTCACTTACAGAGAGATATCAATACATAGGTTTGAAGATTCTTACTAGTCAGATATATTCTTGTGCGGTGAATAGGGGGTGTTGAGTCCATTTCACTGAGCAAGGAGTAGGTCTTGTCTATTACATATTGGGTTTATGGAACGGTATCTGAGCTAATTTGAAACCCTTGTTTTATGCATCACCCCACCTCACCTTTCCCGTTCAGCAGCCATAGTGTGTTTTCTAAACGTGTGACTCTGTTCTGTTTTGTAATTCAGTTCAAGTGTAACGGTTTTTACATTCCCTCTATAAGTGATATCTTATGATAAGTGTCTTTTTCTGTGTGACTTATTTCACTTAGAATCGTCGTACCTAAATCCACTCATCGTGCTGCTACTAGCCTTATGACGTTGATTTCATGGCTGAGTGATATTCCGTTGTACATGAGGACCTCAACTTCTTTATCCATTTTTCTATTTCCTAGGATATTTAAGGTGTAATGAAGTGGGGGTTCTTGTCAACAGAGCAGCCCTAAACTTTGGGGTGTCTGTGTCTTGCTGATTTTTAGTTTCCCAGTTTATACGCCCATGAGTGGAAGTGCCCTATGCTCTCCAAGCTGTGTTTTTTAGATGTTTCAGGACCCACCGTACACTTCTCCAGAGTGGCTGTTGGCAATTTACATCCCGCCCATCAGCGTAGCAAGGCTCCCATTTCTCCATGGCCGGTCCTGCATTTCTGGTTTGGACACTTTTTTCCGCATGGCCCTTTTGCCCGCTGGGAACCCGACTTCTTTGGAGCGCTGATTTTACTTTCCAGGTTGCTTGGTTGGCCAAAAAGGGCGTATGCGTTTTTTCCTGAATATATTCAGGAAAAAACGCATACGCCCTTTTTGGCCAAGGGCATCACTGTCCACTTTCTGCCTCTTTTCTTGGGCTTTCAAGGCGATTCGAATCTACCTCCTGAAATCTGTTTCCTGCAATTCTGCCTTGCTTTCAAATCCTCTTCGTTGCCTTCCCTCAATATATTTGTGGACGAGAGTTATCATTTATAACTCTGCAGGTTTGTGAATTGCAGTGCCCCTGAGCTCCATTTTACAACTCGCTTTTTTGGGAGCTGGCCGCAAAAGTGCAGGATTGCTTCAGGCCCTCTTCTGGTTCTGGGGGGGCAGGCTGAGCTTGTGCTTAATTCTTCTTCCTGATGGGAAAATAGAGTGACCTGTGCCTGTCCCAACACCTAGAGCTAGTCTCTCATTGGTTCGCCCTCTTCCCGTTCATCCTCAGGACAAATTGCAACCTGTACGGAACAGGAGGTTAAAGGTGCTGATTCTCCAAGGAGGGAGATGGCTAGTAAAGCGGCTGGAATGGCGAACCCGAGCACAAGGAGATGAGAAATGAGGTGCGTTTTAGAAACCTTTCCCGATCACACGGTGTACCATCTTCTGGGTTTCTCATGCCTGTTTTCGACGTAGGAAGATGCCCTTGAACCTGGAGATTTGGGACCCATGGGATGGGTACCATGCAGTATTACTTTAAAGGGTCTGCGTTGGCTCACCCAACCTCACCAAAACTCTCAGCCCCAAGAGTGTCCACCCTTATGTCTCAATCAGCTGTGGGTCTAGATATGGTCAATCCAGGTTCCATCACAGCCCCTGAACGAAATGTGTAAGAATTTCTCTCTCTTTCACTGTCTTTGTTTCACGGGTTTTGAAAAGTAATTTATTTTTATAATGGGGTTTAGCTGCTTTTCACGGCTGTGTTTATGCCGCTTTACACCCCCTTGACTCACTTACAGAGAGATATCAATACATAGGTTTGAAGATTCTTACTAGTCAGATATAATCTTGTGTGGTGAATAGGGGGTGTTGAGTCCAGTTCACTGAGCAAGGAGTAGGTCTTCTCTATTACATATTGGGTGTATGGAACGGTATCTGAGCTAATTTGAAACCCTTGTTTTATGCATCACCCCAGCTCACCTTTCCCGTTCAGCAGCCATAGTGTGTTTTCTAAACGTGTGACTCTGTTCTGTTTTGTAATTCAGTTCAAGTGTAACGGTTTTTACATTCCCTCTATAAGTGATATCTTATGATAAGTGTCTTTTTCTGTGTGACTTATTTCACTTAGAATCGTCGGACCTAAATCCACTCATCGTGCTGCTACTAGCCTTATGACGTTGATTTCATGGCTGAGTGATATTCCGTTGTACATGAGGACCTCAACTTCTTTATCCATTTTTTTATTTCCTAGGATATTTAAGGTGTAATGAAGTGGGGGTTCTTGTCAACAGAGCAGCCCTAAACTTTGGGGTGCCTGTGTCTTGCTGATTTTTAGTTTCCCAATTTATACGCCCATGAGTGGAAGTGCCCTATGCTCTCCAAGCTGTGTTTTTTAGATGTTTCAGGACACACCGTACACTTCTCCAGAGTGGCTGTTGGCAATTTACATCCCGCCCATCAGCGTAGCAAGGCTCCCATTTCTCCATGGCCGGTCCTGCATTTCTGGTTTGGACACTTTTTTCCGCATGGCCCTTTTGCCCGCTGGGAAGCGAGACTTCTTTGGAGCGCTGATTTGCCTTTCCAGGTTGCTTGGTTGGCCAAAAAGGGCGTATGCGTTTTTTCCTGAATATATTCAGGAAAAAACGCATACACCCTTTTTGGCCAAGGGCATCACTGTCCACTTTCTGCCTCTTTTCTTGGGCTTTCAAGGCGATTCGAATCTACCTCCTGAAATCTGTTTCCTGCAATTCTGCCTTGCTTTCAAATCCTCTTCGTTGCCTTCCCTCAATATATTTGTGGACGAGAGTTACATTTTTAACTCTGCAGATTTGTGAATTGCAGTGCCCATGAGCTCCATTTTTCAACTCGCTTTTTTGGGAGCTGGACGCAAAAGCGCAGGATTGTTTCAGGCCCTCTTCTGGTTCTGGGGGGCAGGCTGAGCTTTTGGTTAATTCTTCTTCCTGATGGGAAAATAGAGTGACCTGTGCCTGTCCCAACACCTAGAGCTAGTCTCTCATTGGTTCGCCCTCTTCCCGTTCATCCTCAGGACAAATTGCAAACTGTACGGAACAGGAGGTTAAAGGTGCTGATTCTCCAAGGAGGGAGATGGCTAGTAAAGCGGCTGGAATGGCGAACCCGAGCAGAAGGAGATGAGAAATGAGGTGCGTTTTAGAAACCTTTCCCGATCACACGGTGTACCATCTTCTGGGCTTCTCATGCATGTTTTCGATGTAGGAAGATGCCCTTGAACCTGGAGATTTGGGACCCATGGGATGGGTACCATGCAGTATTACTTTAAAGGGTCTGCGTTGGCTCACCCAACCTCACCAAACCTCTCAGCCCCAAGAGTGTCCACCCTTATGTCTCAATCAGCTGTGGGTCTAGATATGGTCAATACAGGTTGCATCACAGCCCCTGAACGAAATGTGTAAGAATTTCTCTCTCTTTCACTGTCTTTGTTTCACGGGTTTTGAAAAGTAATTTATTTTTATAATGGGGTTTAGCTGCTTTTCACGGCTGTGTTTATGCCGCTTTACACCCCCTTGACTCACTTACAGAGAGATATCAATACATAGGTTTGAAGATTCTTACTAGTCAGATATATTCTTGTGCGGTGAATAGGGGGTGTTGAGTCCATTTCACTGAGCAAGGAGTAGGTCTTGTCTATTACATATTGGGTTTATGGAACGGTATCTGAGCTAATTTGAAACCCTTGTTTTATGCATCACCCCACCTCACCTTTCCCGTTCAGCAGCCATAGTGTGTTTTCTAAACGTGTGACTCTGTTCTGTTTTGTAATTCAGTTCAAGTGTAACGGTTTTTACATTCCCTCTATAAGTGATATCTTATGATAAGTGTCTTTTTCTGTGTGACTTATTTCACTTAGAATCGTCGTACCTAAATCCACTCATCGTGCTGCTACTAGCCTTATGACGTTGATTTCATGGCTGAGTGATATTCCGTTGTACATGAGGACCTCAACTTCTTTATCCATTTTTCTATTTCCTAGGATATTTAAGGTGTAATGAAGTGGGGGTTCTTGTCAACAGAGCAGCCCTAAACTTTGGGGTGCCTGTGTCTTGCTGATTTTTAGTTTCCCAATTTATACGCCCATGAGTGGAAGTGCCCTATGCTCTCCAAGCTGTGTTTTTTAGATGTTTCAGGACCCACCGTACACTTCTCCAGAGTGGCTGTTGGCAATTTACATCCCGCCCATCAGCGTAGCAAGGCTCCCATTTCTCCATGGCCGGTCCTGCATTTCTGGTTTGGACACTTTTTTCCGCATGGCCCTTTTGCCCGCTGGGAAGCGAGACTTCTTTGGAGCGCTGATTTGCCTTTCCAGGTTGCTTGTTTGGCCAAAAAGGGCGTATGCGTTTTTTCCTGAATATATTCAGGAAAAAACGCATACGCCCTTTTTGGCCAAGGGCATCACTGTCCACTTTCTGCCTCTTTTCTTGGGCTTTCAAGGCGATTCGAATCTACCTCCTGAAATCTGTTTCCTGCAATTCTGCCTTGCTTTCAAATCCTCTTCGTTGCCTTCCCTCAATATATTTGTGGACGAGAGTTATCATTTATAACTCTGCAGGTTTGTGAATTGCAGTGCCCCTGAGCTCCATTTTACAACTCGCTTTTTTGGGAGCTGGCCGCAAAAGTGCAGGATTGCTTCAGGCCCTCTTCTGGTTCTGGGGGGGCAGGCTGAGCTTGTGGTTAATTCTTCTTCCTGATGGGAAAATACAGTGACCTGTGCCTGTCCCAACACCTAGAGCTAGTCTCTCATTGGTTCGCCCTCTTCCCGTTCATCCTCAGGACAAATTGCAACCTGTACGGAACAGGAGGTTAAAGGTGCTGATTCTCCAAGGAGGGAGATGGCTAGTAAAGCGGCTGGAATGGCGAACCCGAGCAGAAGGAGATGAGAAATGAGGTGCGTTTTAGAAACCTTTCCCGATCACACGGTGTACCATCTTCTGGGTTTCTCATGCATGTTTTCGATGTAGGAAGATGCCCTTGAACCTGGAGATTTGGGACCCATGGGATGGGTACCATGCAGTATTACTTTAAAGGGTCTGCGTTGGCTCACCCAACCTCACCAAACCTCTCAGCCCCAAGAGTGTCCACCCTTATGTCTCAATCAGCTGTGGGTCTAGATATGGTCAATCCAGGTTGCATCACAGCCCCTGAACGAAATGTGTAAGAATTTCTCTCTCTTTCACTGTCTTTGTTTCACGGGTTTTGAAAAGTAATTTATTTTTATAATGGGGTTTAGCTGCTTTTCACGGCTGTGTTTATGCCGCTTTACACCCCCTTGACTCACTTACAGAGAGATATCAATACATAGGTTTGAAGATTCTTATTAGTCAGATATATTCTTGTGCGGTGAATAGGGGGTGTTGAGTCCATTTCACTGAGCAAGGAGTAGGTCTTGTCTATTACATATTGGGTTTATGGAACGGTATCTGAGCTAATTTGAAACCCTTGTTTTATGCATCACCCCACCTCACCTTTCCCGTTCAGCAGCCATAGTGTGTTTTCTAAACGTGTGACTCTGTTCTGTTTTGTAATTCAGTTCAAGTGTAACGGTTTTTACATTCCCTCTATAAGTGATATCTTATGATAAGTGTCTTTTTCTGTGTGACTTATTTCACTTAGAATCGTCGTACCTAAATCCACTCATCGTGCTGCTACTAGCCTTATGACGTTGATTTCATGGCTGAGTGATATTCCGTTGTACATGAGGACCTCAACTTCTTTATCCATTTTTCTATTTCCTAGGATATTTAAGGTGTAATGAAGTGGGGGTTCTTGTCAACAGAGCAGCCCTAAACTTTGGGGTGCCTGTGTCTTGCTGATTTTTAGTTTCCCAATTTATACGCCCATGAGTGGAAGTGCCCTATGCTCTCCAAGCTGTGTTTTTTAGATGTTTCAGGACCCACCGTACACTTCTCCAGAGTGGCTGTTGGCAATTTACATCCCGCCCATCAGCGTAGCAAGGCTCCCATTTCTCCATGGCCGGTCCTGCATTTCTGGTTTGGACACTTTTTTCCGCATGGCCCTTTTGCCCGCTGGGAAGCGAGACTTCTTTGGAGCACTGATTTGCCTTTCCAGGTTGCTTGGTTGGCCAAAAAGGGCGTATGCGTTTTTTCCTGAATATATTCAGGAAAAAACGCATACGCCCTTTTTGGCCAAGGGCATCACTGTCCACTTTCTGCCTCTTTTCTTGGGCTTTCAAGGCGATTCGAATCTACCTCCTGAAATCTGTTTCCTGCAATTCTGCCTTGCTTTCAAATCCTCTTCGTTGCCTTCCCTCAATATATTTGTGGACGAGAGTTATCATTTATAACTCTGCAGGTTTGTGAATTGCAGTGCCCCTGAGCTCCATTTTACAACTCGCTTTTTTGGGAGCTGGCCGCAAAAGTGCAGGATTGCTTCAGGCCCTCTTCTGGTTCTGGGGGGGCAGGCTGAGCTTGTGGTTAATTCTTCTTCCTGATGGGAAAATAGAGTGACCTGTGCCTGTCCCAACACCTAGAGCTAGTCTCTCATTGGTTCGCCCTCTTCCCGTTCATCCTCAGGACAAATTGCAACCTGTACGGAACAGGAGGTTAAAGGTGCTGATTCTCCAAGTAGGGAGATGGCTAGTAAAGCGGCTGGAATGGCGAACCCGAGCACAAGGAGATGAGAAATGAGGTGCGTTTTAGAAACCTTTCCCGATCACACGGTGTACCATCATCTGGGCTTCTCATGCATGTTTTCGACGTAGGAAGATGCCCTTGAACCTGGAGATTTGGGACCCATGGGATGGGTACCATGCAGTATTACTTTAAAGTGTCTGCGTTGGCTCATTCAACCTCACCAAACCTCTCAGCCCCAAGAGTGTCCACCCTTATGTCTCAATCAGCTGTGGGTCTAGATATGGTCAATCCAGGTTGCATCACAGCCCCTGAACGAATTTTGTAAGAATTTCTCTCTCTTTTACTGTCTTTGTTTCACGGGTTTTGAAAAGTAATTTATTTTTATAATGGGGTTTAGCTGCTTTTCACGGCTGTGTTTATGCCGCTTTACACCCCCTTGACTCACTTACAGAGAGATATCAATACATAGGTTTGAAGATTCTTACTAGTCAGATATATTCTTGTGCGGTGAATAGGGGGTGTTGAGTCCAGTTCACTGAAAAAGGAATAGGTCTTGTCTCTTACATATTGGGTTTATGGAACGGTATCGGAGCTAATTTGAAACCCTTGTTTTATGCATCACCCCACCTCACCTTTCCCGTTCAGCAGCCATAGTGTGTTTCCTAAACGTGTGACTCTGTTCTGTTTTGCAATTCAGTTCAAGTGTAGCGGGTTTTACATTTCCTCTAGAAGTGATATCTTATGATAAGTGTCTTTTTCTGTGTGACTTATTTCACTTAGAATCGTCGAACCTAAATCCACTCATCGTGCTGCTACTAGCCTTATGACGTTGATTTCATGGCTGAGTGATATTCCATTGTACATGAGGACCACAACTTCTTTATCCATTTTTCTCTTTCCTAGGATATTTAAGGTGTAATGAAGTGGGGGTTCTTGTCCACAGAGCAGCCCTAAACTTTGGGGTGCCTGTGTCTTGCTGATTTTTAGTTTTCCCAATTTATACGGCCATGAGTGGAAGTGCCCTATGCTCTCCAAGCTGTGTTTTTTAGATGTTTCAGAACACACCGTACACTTCTCCAGAGTGGCTGTTGGCAATTTACATCCCACCCATCAGCGTAGCAAGGCTCCCATTTCTCCATGGCCGGTCCTGCATTTCTGGTTTGGACACTGTTTTCCGCATGGCCCTTTTGCCCGCTGGGAAGCGAGACTTCTTTGGAGCGCTGATTGGCATTTCCAGGTTGCTTGGTTGGCCAAAAAGGGCGTATGCGTTTTTTCCTGAATATATTCAGGAAAAAACGCATACGCCCTTTTTGGCCAAGGGCATCATTGTCCACGTTTTGCCGCTTTTCATGTGCTTTCAAGGCGATTCGAATCTACCTCCTGAAATCTGTTTCCTGCAATTCTGCCTTGCATTCAAAGCCTCTTCGTTGACTTCCCTTAATATATTTGTGGACGAGAGGTATCATTTAAAACTCTGCAGGTTTGTGAATTGCAGTGCCCCTGAGCTCCATTTTTCAACTCGCTTTTTTGGGAGCTGGCCGGAAAAGTGCAGGATTGCTTCAGGCCCTCTTCTGGTTCTGGGGGGCAGTCTGAGCTTGTGCTTAATTCTTCTTCCTGATGGGAAAATAGAGTGACCTCTGCCTGTCCCAACCCCTAGAGCTAGTCTCTCATTGGTTCCCGCTCTTCCCGTTCATCCTCAGGACAAATTGCAACCTGTACGGAACAGGAGGTTAAAGATGCTGATTCTCCAAGGAGGGAGATGGATAGTAAAGCGGCTGGAATGGCGAACCCGAGCACAAGGAGATGACAAATGAGGTGCATTTTAGAAACCTTTCCCGATCACACGGTGTACCATCTTCTGGGTTTCTCATGCATGTTTTCGATGTAGGAAGATGACCTTGAACCTGGAGATTTGGGACCCATGGGATGGGTACCATGCAGTATTACTTTAAAGTGTCTGCGTTGGCTCATTCAACCTCAACAAACCTCTCAGCCCCAAGAGTGTCCACCCTTATGTCTCAATCAGCTGTGGGTCTAGATATGGTCAATCCAGGTTGCATCACAGCCCCTGAACGAATTTTGTAAGAATTTCTCTCTCTTTTACTGTCTTTGTTTCACGGGTTTTGAAAAGTAATTTATTTTTATAATGGGGTTTAGCTGCTTTTCACGGCTGTGTTTATGCCGCTTTACACCCCCTTGACTCACTTACAGAGAGATATCAATACATAGGTTTGAAGATTCTTACTAGTCAGATATATTCTTGTGCGGTGAATAGGGGGTGTTGAGTCCAGTTCACTGAAAAAGGAATAGGTCTTGTCTCTTACATATTGGGTTTATGGAACGGTATCGGAGCTAATTTGAAACCCTTGTTTTATGCATCACCCCACCTCACCTTTCCCGTTCAGCAGCCATAGTGTGTTTCCTAAACGTGTGACTCTGTTCTGTTTTGCAATTCAGTTCAAGTGTAGCGGGTTTTACATTCCCTCTAGAAGTGATATCTTATGATAAGTGTCTTTTTCTGTGTGACTTATTTCACTTAGAATCGTCGAACCTAAATCCACTCATCGTGCTGCTACTAGCCTTATGACGTTGATTTCATGGCTGAGTGATATTCCATTGTACATGAGGACCACAACTTCTTTATCCATTTTTCTCTTTCCTAGGATATTTAAGGTGTAATGAAGTGGGGGTTCTTGTCCACAGAGCAGCCCTAAACTTTGGGGTGCCTGTGTCTTGCTGATTTTTAGTTTTCCCAATTTATACGCCCATGAGTGGAAGTGCCCTATGCTCTCCAAGCTGTGTTTTTTAGATGTTTCAGAACACACCGTACACTTCTCCAGAGTGGCTGTTGGCAATTTACATCCCACCCATCAGCGTAGCAAGGCTCCCATTTCTCCATGGCCGGTCCTGCATTTCTGGTTTGGACACTTTTTTCCGCATGGCCCTTTTGCCCGCTGGGAAGCGAGACTTCTTTGGAGCGCTGATTGGCCTTTCCAGGTTGCTTGGTTGGCCAAAAAGGGCGTATGCGTTTTTTCCTGAATATATTCAGGAAAAAACGCATACGCCCTTTTTGGCCAAGGGCATCATTGTCCACGTTTTGCCGCTTTTCATGTGCTTTCAAGGCGATTCGAATCTACCTCCTGAAATCTGTTTCCTGCAATTCTGCCTTGCTTTCAAAGCCTCTTCGTTGCCTTCCCTTAATATATTTGTGGACAAGAGGTATCATTTAAAATTCTGCAGGTTTGTGAATTGCAGTGCCCCTGAGCTCCATTTTTCAACTCGCTTTTTTGGGAGCTGGCCGCAAAAGCGCAGGATTGCTTTAGGCCCTCTTCTGGTTCTGGGGGGCAGGCTGAGCTTGTGCTTGATTCTTCTTCCTGATGGGAAAATAGAGTGACCTGTGCCTGTCCCAACACCTAGAGCTAGTCTCTCATTGGTTCCCCCTCTTCCCGTTCATCCTCAGGACAAATTGCAACCTGTACGGAACAGGAGGTTAAAGGTGCTGATTCTCCAAGGAGGGAGATGGCTAGTAAAGCGGCTGGAATGGCGAACCCGAGCACAAGGAGATGAGAAATGAGGTGCGTTTTAGAAACCTTTCCCAATCACATGGTGTACCATCTTCTGGGTTTCTCATGCCTGTTTTCGACGTAGGAAGATGCCCTTGAACCTGGAGATTTGGGAACCATGGGATGGGTACCATGCAGTATTACTTGAAAGGGTCTGCGTTGGCTCACCCAACCTCACCGAACCTCTCAGCCCCAAGAGTGTCCACCCTTATGTCTCAATCAGCTGTGGGTCTAGATATGGTCAATCCAGGTTGCATCACAGCCCGTGAACGAATTTTGTAAGAATTTCTCTCGCTTTCACTGTCTTTGTTTCACGGGTTTTGAAAAGTAATTTATTTTTATAATGGGGTTTAGCTGCTTTTCACGGCTGTGTTTATGCCGCTTTGCACCCCCTTGACTCACTTACAGAGAGATATCAATACATAGGTTTGAAGATTCTTACTAGTCAGATATATTCTTGTGTGGTGAATAGGGGGTGTTGAGTCCAGTTCACTGAAAAAGGAATAGGTCTTGTCTCTTACATATTGGGAGTATGGAACGGTATCGGAGCTAATTTGAAACCCTTGTTTTATGCATCACCCCACCTCACCTTTCCCGTTCAGCAGCCATAGTGTGTTTCCTAAACGTGTGACTCTGTTCTGTTTTGCAATTCAGTTCAAGTGTAGCGGTTTTTACATTCCATCTCTAAGTGATATCTTATGATAAGTGTCTTTTTCTGTGTGACTTATTTCACTTAGAATCGTCGTACCTAAATCCACTCATCGTGCTGCTACTAGCCTTATGACGTTGATTTCATGGCTGAGTGATATTCCATTGTACATGAGGACCACAACTTCTTTATCCATTTTTCTCTTTCCTAGGATATTTAAGGTGTAATGAAGTGGGGGTTCTTGTCAACAGAGCAGCCCTAAACTTTGGGGTGCCTGTGTCTTGCTGATTTTTAGTTTTCCCAATTTATACGCCCATGAGTGGAAGTGCCCTATGCTCTCCAAGCTGTGTTTTTAGATGTTTCAGAACACACCGTACACTTCTCCGGAGTGCCTGTTGGCAATTTACATCCCACCCATCAGCGTAGCAAGGCTCCCATTTCTCCATGGCCGGTCCTGCATTTCTGGTTTGGACACTTTTTTCCCCATGGCCCTTTTGCCCGCTGGGAAGCGAGACTTCTTTGGAGCGCTGATTGGCCTTTCCAGGTTGCTTGGTTGGCCAAAAAGGGCGTATGCGTTTTTTCCTGAATATATTCAGGAAAAAACGCATACGCCCTTTTTGGCCAAGGGCATCATTGTCCACGTTTTGCCGCTTTTCATGTGCTTTCAAGGCGATTCGAATCTACCTCCTGAAATCTGTTTCCTGCAATTCTGCCTTGCTTTCAAAGCCTCTTCGTTGCCTTCCCTTAATATATTTGTGGACGAGAGGTATCATTTAAAACTCTGCAGGTTTGTGAATTGCAGTGCCCCTGAGCTCCATTTTTCAACTCGCTTTTTTGGGAGCTGGCCGCAAAAGCGCAGGATTGCTTCAGGCCCTCTTCTGGTTCTGGGGGGCAGGCTGAGCTTGTGCTTGATTCTTCCTCCTGATGGGAAAATAGAGTGACCTGTGCCTGTCCCAACACCTAGAGCTAGTCTCTCATTGGTTCCCCCTCTTCCCGTTCATCCTCAGGACAAATTGCAACCTGTACGGAACAGGAGGTTAAAGGTGCTGATTCTCCAAGGAGGGAGATGGCTAGTAAAGCGGCTGGAATGGCGAACCCGAGCAAAGGAGATGAGAAATGAGGTGCGTTTTAGAAACCTTTCCCGATCACACGGTGTACCATCTTCTGGGTTTCTCATGCCTGTTTTCGACGTAGGAAGATGCCCTTGAACCTGGAGATTTGGGACCCATGGGATGGGTACCATGCAGTATTACTTGAAAGGGTCTGCGTTGGCTCACCCAACCTCACCGAACCTCTCAGCCCCAAGAGTGTCCACCCTTATGTCTCAATCAGCTGTGGGTCTAGATATGGTCAATCCAGGTTGCATCACAGCCCCTGAACGAATTTTGTAAGAATTTCTCTCTCTTTCACTGCCTTTGTTTCACGGGTTTTGAAAAGTAATTTATTTTTATAATGGGGTTTAGCTGCTTTTCACGGCTGTGTTTATGCCGCTTTACACCCCCTTGACTCACTTACAGAGAGATATCAATACATAGGTTTGAAGATTCTTCCTAGTCAGATATATTCTTGTGCGGTGAATAGGGGGTGTTGAGTCCAGTTCACTGAAAAAGGAATAGGTCTTGTCTCTTACATATTTGGTTTATGGAACTTTATCTGAGCTAATTTGAAACCCTTGTTTTATGCATCACCCCACCGCACCTTTCCCGTTCAGCAGCCATAGTGTGTTTCCTAAACGTGTGACTCTGTTCTGTTTTGCAATTCAGTTCAAGTGTAGCGGCTTTTACATTCCCTCTCGAAGTGATATCTTATGATAAGTGTCTTTTTCTGTGTGACTTATTTCACTTAGAATCGTCGTACCTAAATCCACTCATCGTGCTGCTACTAGCCTTATGACGTTGATTTCATGGCTGAGTGATATTCCATTGTACATGAGGACCACAACTTCTTTATCCATTTTTCTCTTTCCTAGGATATTTAAGGTGTAATGAAGTGGGGGTTCTTGTCAACAGAGCAGCCCTAAACTTTGGGGTGCCTGTGTCTTGCTGATTTTTAGTTTTCCCAATTTATACGCCCATGAGTGGAAGTGCCCTATGCTCTCCAAGCTGTGTTTTTTAGATGTTTCAGAACACACCGTACACTTCTCCAGAGTGGCTGTTGGCAATTTACATCCCACCCATCAGCGTAGCAAGGCTCCCATTTCTCCATGGCCGGTCCTGCATTTCTGGTTTGGACACTTTTTTCCGCATGGCCCTTTTGCCCGCTGGGAAGCGAGACTTCTTTGGAGCGCTGATTGGCCTTTCCAGGTTGCTTGGTTGGCCAAAAAGGGCGTATGCGTTTTTTCCTGAATATATTCAGGAAAAAACGCATACGCCCTTTTTGGCCAAGGGCATCATTGTCCACGTTTTGCCGCTTTTCATGTGCTTTCAAGGCGATTCGAATCTACCTCCTGAAATCTGTTTCCTGCAATTCTGCCTTGCTTTCAAAGCCTCTTCGTTGCCTTCCCTTATTATATTTGTGGACGAGAGGTATCATTTAAAACTCTGCAGGTTTGTGAATTGCAGTGCCCCTGAGCTCCATTTTTCAACTCGCTTTTTTGGGAGCTGGCCGCAAAAGCGCAGGATTGCTTCAGGCCCTCTTCTGGTTCTGGGGGGCAGGCTGAGCTTGTGCTTGATTCTTCTTCCTGATGGGAAAATAGAGTGACCTGTGCCTGTCCCAACACCTAGAGCTAGTCTCTCATTGGTTCCCCCTCTTCCCGTTCATCCTCAGGACAAATTGCAACCTGTACGGAACAGGAGGTTAAATGTGCTGATTCTCCAAGGAGGGAGATGGCTAGTAAATCGGCTGGAATGGCGAACCCGAGCAAAGGAGATGAGAAATGAGGTGCGTTTTAGAAACCTTTCCCGATCACACGGTGTACCATCTTCTGGGTTTCTCATGCCTGTTTTCGACGTAGGAAGATGCCCTTGAACCTGGAGATTTGGGACCCATGGGATGGGTACCATGCAGTATTACTTGAAAGGGTCTGCGTTGGCTCACCCAACCTCACCGAACCTCTCAGCCCCAAGAGTGTCCACCCTTATGTCTCAATCAGCTGTGGGTCTAGATATGGTCAATCCAGATTGCATCACAGCCCCTGAACGAATTTTGTAAGAATTTCTCTCTCTTTCACTGTCTTTGTTTCACGGGTTTTGAAAAGTAATTTATTTTTATAATGGGGTTTAGCTGCTTTTCACGGCTGTGTTTATGCCGCTTTACACCCCCTTGACTCACTTACAGAGAGATATCAATACATAGGTTTGAAGATTCTTACTAGTCAGATATATTCTTGTGCGGTGAATAGGGGGTGTTGAGTCCAGTTCACTGAAAAAGGAATAGGTCTTGTCTCTTACATATTGGGTTTATGGAACGGTATCTGAGCTAATTTGAAACCCTTGTTTTATGCATCACCCCACCTCACCTTTCCCGTTCAGCAGCCATAGTGTGTTTCCTAAACGTGTGACTCTGTTCTGTTTTGCAATTCAGTTCAAGTGTAGCGGTTTTTACATTCCCTCTAGAAGTGATATCTTAGGATAAGTGACTTTTTCTGTGTGACTTATTTCACTTAGAATCGTCGTACCTAAATCCACTCATCGTGCTGCTACTAGCCTTATGACGTTGATTTCATGGCTGAGTGATATTCCATTGTACATGAGGACCCCAACTTCTTTATCCATTTTTCTCTTTCCTAGGATATTTAAGGTGTAATGAAGTGGGGGTTCTTGTCCACAGAGCAGCCCTAAACTTTGGGGTGCCTGTGTCTTGCTGATTTTTAGTTTTCCCAATTTATACGCCCATGAGTGGAAGTGCCCTATGCTCTCCAAGCTGTGTTTTTTAGATGTTTCAGAACACACCGTACACTTCTCCAGAGTGGCTGTTGGCAATTTACATCCCACCCATCAGCGTAGCAAGGCTCCCATTTCTCCATGGCCGGTCCTGCATTTCTGGTTTGGACACTTTTTTCCGCATGGCCCTTTTGCCCGCTGGGAAGCGAGACTTCTTTGGAGCGCTGATTGGCCTTTCCAGGTTGCTTGGTTGGCCAAAAAGGGCGTATGCGTTTTTTCCTGAATATATTCAGGAAAAAACGCATACGCCCTTTTTGGCCAAGGGCATCATTGTCCACGTTTTGCCGCTTTTCATGTGCTTTCAAGGCGATTCGAATCTACCTCCTGAAATCTGTTTCCTGCAATTCTGCCTTGCTTTCAAAGCCTCTTCGTTGCCTTCCCTTAATATATTTGTGGACGAGAGGTATCATTTAAAACTCTGCAGGTTTGTGAATTGCAGTGCCCCTGAGCTCCATTTTTCAACTCGCTTTTTTGGGAGCTGGCCGCAAAAGCGCAGGATTGCTTCAGGCCCTCTTCTGGTTCTGGGGGGCAGGCTGAGCTTGTGCTTAATTCTTCTTCCTGATGGGAAAATAGAGTGACCTGTGCCTGTCCCAACACCTAGAGCTAGTCTCTCATTGGTTCCCCCTCTTCCCGTTCATCCTCAGGACAAATTGCAACCTGTACGGAACAGGAGGTTAAAGGTGCTGATTCTCCAAGGAGGGAGATGGCTAGTAAATCGGCTGGAATGGCGAACCCAAGCAAAGGAGATGAGAAATGAGGTGCGTTTTAGAAACCTTTCCCGATCACACGGTGTACCATCTTCTGGGTTTCTCATGCCTGTTTTCGACGTAGGAAGATGCCCTTGAACCTGGAGATTTGGGACCCATGGGATGGGTACCATGCAGTATTACTTGAAAGGGTCTGCGTTGGCTCACCCAACCTCACCGAACCTCTCAGCCCCAAGAGTGTCCACCCTTATGTCTCAATCAGCTGTGGGTCTAGATATGGTCAATCCAGGTTGCATCACAGCCCCTGAACGAATTTTGTAAGAATTTCTCTCTCTTTCACTGTCTTTGTTTCACGGGTTTTGAAAAGTAATTTATTTTTATAATGGGGTTTAGCTGCTTTTCACGGCTGTGTTTATGCCGCTTTACACCCCCTTGACTCACTTACAGAGAGATATCAATACATAGGTTTGAAGATTCTTCCTAGTCAGATATATTCTTGTGCGGTGAATAGGGGGTGTTGAGTCCAGTTCACTGAAAAAGGAATAGGTCTTGTCTCTTACATATTGGGTTTATGGAACGGTATCGGAGCTAATTTGAAACCCTTGTTTTATGCATCACCCCACCTCACCTTTCCCGTTCAGCAGCCATAGTGTGTTTCCTAAACGTGTGACTCTGTTCTGTTTTGCAATTCAGTTCAAGTGTAGCGGTTTTTACATTCCCTCTAGAAGTGATATCTTAGGATAAGTGTCTTTTTCTGTGTGACTTATTTCACTTAGAATCGTCGTACCCAAATCCACTCATCGTGCTGCTACTAGCCTTATGACGTTGATTTCATGGCTGAGTGATATTCCATTGTACATGAGGACCACAACTTCTTTATCCATTTTTCTCTTTCCTAGGATATTTAAGGTGTAATGAAGTGGGGGTTCTTGTCCACAGAGCAGCCCTAAACTTTGGGGTGCCTGTGTCTTGCTGATGTTTAGTTTTCCCAATTTATACGCCCATGAGTGGAAGTGCCCTATGCTCTCCAAGCTGTGTTTTTTAGATGTTTCAGGACACACCGTACACTTCTCCAGAGTGGCTGTTGGCAATTTACATCCCACCCATCAGCGTAGCAAGGCTCCCATTTCTCCATGGCCGGTCCTGCATTTCTGGTTTGGACACTTTTTTCCGCATGGCCCTTTTGCCCGCTGGGAAGCGAGACTTCTTTGGAGCGCTGATTGGCCTTTCCAGGTTGCTTGGTTGGCCAAAAAGGGCGTATGCGTTTTTTCCTGAATATATTCAGGAAAAAACGCATACGCCCTTTTTGGCCAAGGGCATCATTGTCCACGTTTTGCCGCTTTTCATGTGCTTTCAAGGCGATTCGAATCTACCTCCTGAAATCTGTTTCCTGCAATTCTGCCTTGCTTTCAAAGCCTCTTCGTTGCCTTCCCTTAATATATTTGTGGACGAGAGGTATCATTTAAAACTCTGCAGGTTTGTGAATTGCAGTGCCCCTGAGCTCCATTTTTCAACTCGCTTTTTTGGGAGCTGGCCGCAAAAGCGCAGGATTGCTTCAGGCCCTCTTCTGGTTCGGGGGGCAGGCTGAGCTTGTGCTTGATTCTTCTTCCTGATGGGAAAATAGAGTGACCTGTGCCTGTCCCAACACCTAGAGCTAGTCTCTCATTGGTTCCCCCTCTTCCCGTTCATCCTCAGGACAAATTGCAACCTGTACGGAACAGGAGGTTAAAGGTGCTGATTCTCCAAGGAGGGAGATGGCTAGTAAATCGGCTGGAATGGCGAACCCGAGCAAAGGAGATGAGAAATGAGGTGCGTTTTAGAAACCTTTCCCGATCACACGGTGTACCATCTTCTGGGTTTCTCATGCCTGTTTTCGACGTAGGAAGATGCCCTTGAACCTGGAGATTTGGGACCCATGGGATGGGTACCATGCAGTATTACTTGAAAGGGTCTGCGTTGGCTCACCCAACCTCACCGAACCTCTCAGCCCCAAGAGTGTCCACCCTTATGTCTCAATCAGCTGTGGGTCTAGATATGGTCAATCCAGGTTGCATCACAGCCCCTGAACGAATTTTGTAAGAATTTCTCTCTCTTTCACTGTCTTTGTTTCACGGGTTTTGAAAAGTAATTTATTTTTATAATGGGGTTTAGCTGCTTTTCACGGCTGTGTTTATGCCGCTTTACACCCCCTTGACTCACTTACAGAGAGATATCAATACATAGGTTTGAAGATTCTTACTAGTCAGATATATTCTTGTGCGGTGACTAGGGGGTGTTGAGTCCAGTTCACTGAAAAAGGAATAGGTCTTGTCTCTTACATATTGGGTTTATGTAACGGTATCGGAGCTAATTTGAAACCCTTGTTTTATGCATCACCCCACCTCACCTTTCCCGTTCAGCAGCCATAGTGTGTTTCCTAAACGTGTGACTCTGTTCTGTTTTGCAATTCAGTTCAAGTGTAGCGGTTTTTACATTCCCTCTAGAAGTGATATCTTATGATAAGTGTCTTTTTCTGTGTGACTTATTTCACTTAGAATCGTCGTACCCAAATCCACTCATCGTGCTGCTACTAGCCTTATGACGTTGATTTCATGGCTGAGTGATATTCCATTGTACATGAGGACCACAACTTCTTTATCCATTTTTCTCTTTCCTAGGATATTTAAGGTGTAATGAAGTGGGGGTTCTTGTCCACAGAGCAGCCCTAAACTTTGGGGTGCCTGTGTCTTGCTGATGTTTAGTTTTCCCAATTTATACGCCCATGAGTGGAAGTGCCCTATGCTCTCCAAGCTGTGTTTTTTAGATGTTTCAGGACACACCGTACACTTCTCCAGAGTGGCTGTTGGCAATTTACATCCCACCCATCAGCGTAGCAAGGCTCCCATTTCTCCATGGCCAGTCCTGCATTTCTGGTTTGGACACTTTTTTCCGCATGGCCCTTTTGCCCGCTGGGAAGCGAGACTTCTTTGGAGCGCTGATTGGCCTTTCCAGGTTGCTTGGTTGGCCAAAAAGGGCGTATGCGTTTTTTCCTGAATATATTCAGGAAAAAACGCATACGCCCTTTTTGGCCAAGGGCATCATTGTCCACGTTTTGCCGCTTTTCATGTGCTTTCAAGGCGATTCGAATCTACCTCCTGAAATCTGTTTCCTGCAATTCTGCCTTGCTTTCAAAGCCTCTTCGTTGCCTTCCCTTAATATATTTGTGGACGAGAGGTATCATTTAAAACTCTGCAGGTTTGTGAATTGCAGTGCCCCTGAGCTCCATTTTTCAACTCGCTTTTTTGGGAGCTGGCCGCAAAAGCGCAGGATTGCTTCAGGCCCTCTTCTGGTTCGGGGGGCAGGCTGAGCTTGTGCTTGATTCTTCTTCCTGATGGGAAAATAGAGTGACCTGTGCCTGTCCCAACACCTAGAGCTAGTCTCTCATTGGTTCCCCCTCTTCCCGTTCATCCTCAGGACAAATTGCAACCTGTACGGAACAGGAGGTTAAAGGTGCTGATTCTCCAAGGAGGGAGATGGCTAGTAAATCGGCTGGAATGGCGAACCCGAGCAAAGGAGATGAGAAATGAGGTGCGTTTTAGAAACCTTTCCCGATCACACGGTGTACCATCTTCTGGGTTTCTCATGCCTGTTTTCGACGTAGGAAGATGCCCTTGAACCTGGAGATTTGGGACCCATGGGATGGGTACCATGCAGTATTACTTGAAAGGGTCTGCGTTGGCTCACCCAACCTCACCGAACCTCTCAGCCCCAAGAGTGTCCACCCTTATGTCTCAATCAGCTGTGGGTCTAGATATGGTCAATCCAGGTTGCATCACAGCCCCTGAACGAATTTTGTAAGAATTTCTCTCTCTTTCACTGTCTTTGTTTCACGGGTTTTGAAAAGTAATTTATTTTTATAATGGGGTTTAGCTGCTTTTCACGGCTGTGTTTATGCCGCTTTACACCCCCTTGACTCACTTACGGAGAGATATCAATCCATAGGTTTGAAGATTCTTACTAGTCAGATATATTCTTGTGCGGTGAATAGGGGGTGTTGAGTCCAGTTCACTGAAAAAGGAATAGGTCTTGTCTCTTACATATTGGGTTTATGGAACGGTATCTGAGCTAATTTGAAACCCTTGTTTTATGCATCACCCCACCTCACCTTTCCCGTTCAGCAGCCATAGTGTGTTTCCTAAACGTGGGACTCTGTTCTGTTTTGCAATTCAGTTCAAGTGTAGCGGTTTTTACATTCCCTCTAGAAGTGATATCTTATGAAAAGTGTCTTTTTCTGTGTGACTTATTTCACTTAGAATCTTCGTACCTAAATCCACTCATCGTGCTGCTACTAGCCTTATGACGTTGATTTCATGGCTGAGTGATATTCCATTGTACATGAGGACCACAACTTCTTTATCCATTTTTCTCTTTCCTAGGATATTTAAGGTGTAATGAAGTGGGGGTTCTTGTCCACAGAGCAGCCCTAAACTTTGGGGTGCCTGTGTCTTGCTGATGTTTAGTTTTCCCAATTTATACGCCCATGAGTGGAAGTGCCCTATGCTCTCCAAGCTGTGTGTTTTAGATGTTTCAGGACACACCGTACACTTCTCCAGAGTGGCTGTTGGCAATTTACATCCCACCCATCAGCGTAGCAAGGCTCCCATTTCTCCATGGCCGGTCCTGCATTTCTGGTTTGGACACCTTTTTCCGCATGGCCCTTTTGCCCGCTGGGAAGCGAGACTTCTTTGGAGCGCTGATTGGCCTTTCCAGGTTGCTTGGTTGGCCAAAAAGGGCGTATGCGTTTTTTCCTGAATATATTCAGGAAAAAACGCATACGCCCTTTTTGGCCAAGGGCATCATTGTCCACGTTTTGCCGCTTTTCATGTGCTTTCAAGGCGATTCGAATCTACCTCCTGAAATCTGTTTCCTGCAATTCTGCCTTGCTTTCAAAGCCTCTTCGTTGCCTTCCCTTAATATATTTGTGGACGAGAGGTATCATTTAAAACTCTGCAGGTTTGTGAATTGCAGTGCCCCTGAGCTCCATTTTTCAACTCGCTTTTTTGGGAGCTGGCCGCAAAAGCGCAGGATTGCTTCAGGCCCTCTTCTGGTTCGGGGGGCAGGCTGAGCTTGTGCTTGATTCTTCTTCCTGATGGGAAAATAGAGTGACCTGTGCCTGTCCCAACACCTAGAGCTAGTCTCTCATTGGTTCCCCCTCTTCCCGTTCATCCTCAGGACAAATTGCAACCTGTACGGAACAGGAGGTTAAAGGTGCTGATTCTCCAAGGAGGGAGATGGCTAGTAAATCGGCTGGAATGGCGAACCCGAGCAAAGGAGATGAGAAATGAGGTGCGTTTTAGAAACCTTTCCCGATCACACGGTGTACCATCTTCTGGGTTTCTCATGCCTGTTTTCGACGTAGGAAGATGCCCTTGAACCTGGAGATTTGGGACCCATGGGATGGGTACCATGCAGTATTACTTGAAAGGGTCTGCGTTGGCTCACCCAACCTCACCGAACCTCTCAGCCCCAAGAGTGTCCACCCTTATGTCTCAATCAGCTGTGGGTCTAGATATGGTCAATCCAGGTTGCATCACAGCCCCTGAACGAATTTTGTAAGAATTTCTCTCTCTTTCACTGTCTTTGTTTCACGGGTTTTGAAAAGTAATTTATTTTTATAATGGGGTTTAGCTGCTTTTCACGGCTGTGTTTATGCCGCTTTACACCCCCTTGACTCACTTACGGAGAGATATCAATCCATAGGTTTGAAGATTCTTACTAGTCAGATATATTCTTGTGCGGTGAATAGGGGGTGTTGAGTCCAGTTCACTGAAAAAGGAATAGGTCTTGTCTCTTACATATTGGGTTTATGGAACGGTATCTGAGCTAATTTGAAACCCTTGTTTTATGCATCACCCCACCTCACCTTTCCCGTTCAGCAGCCATAGTGTGTTTCCTAAACGTGTGACTCTGTTCTGTTTTGCAATTCAGTTCAAGTGTAGCGGTTTTTACATTCCCTCTAGAAGTGATATCTTATGAAAAGTGTCTTTTTCTGTGTGACTTATTTCACTTAGAATCTTCGTACCTAAATCCACTCATCGTGCTGCTACTAGCCTTATGACGTTGATTTCATGGCTGAGTGATATTCCATTGTACATGAGGACCACAACTTCTTTATCCATTTTTCTCTTTCCTAGGATATTTAAGGTGTAATGAAGTGGGGGTTCTTGTCCACAGAGCAGCCCTAAACTTTGGGGTGCCTGTGTCTTGCTGATGTTTAGTTTTCCCAATTTATACGCCCATGAGTGGAAGTGCCCTATGCTCTCCAAGCTGTGTGTTTTAGATGTTTCAGGACACACCGTACACTTCTCCAGAGTGGCTGTTGGCAATTTACATCCCACCCATCAGCGTAGCAAGGCTCCCATTTCTCCATGGCCGGTCCTGCATTTCTGGTTTGGACACCTTTTTCCGCATGGCCCTTTTGCCCGCTGGGAAGCGAGACTTCTTTGGAGCGCTGATTGGCCTTTCCAGGTTGCTTGGTTGGCCAAAAAGGGCGTATGCGTTTTTTCCTGAATATATTCAGGAAAAAACGCATACGCCCTTTTTGGCCAAGGGCATCATTGTCCACGTTTTGCCGCTTTTCATGTGCTTTCAAGGCGATTCGAATCTACCTCCTGAAATCTGTTTCCTGCAATTCTGCCTTGCTTTCAAAGCCTCTTCGTTGCCTTCCCTTAATATATTTGTGGACGAGAGGTATCATTTAAAACTCTGCAGGTTTGTGAATTGCAGTGCCCCTGAGCTCCATTTTTCAACTCGCTTTTTTGGGAGCTGGCCGCAAAAGCGCAGGATTGCTTCAGGCCCTCTTCTGGTTCTGGGGGGCAGGCTGAGCTTGTGCTTGATTCTTCTTCCTGATGGGAAAATAGAGTGACCTGTGCCTGTCCCAACACCTAGAGCTAGACTCTCATTGGTTCCCCCTCTTCCCCTTCATCCTCAGGACAAATTGCAACCTGTACGGAACAGGAGGTTAAAGGTGCTGATTCTCCAAGGAGGGAGATGGCTAGTAAATCGGCTGGAATGGCGAACCCGAGCAAAGGAGATGAGAAATGAGGTGCGTTTTAGAAACCTTTCCCGATCACACGGTGTACCATCTTCTGGGTTTCTCATGCCTTTTTTCGACGTAGGAAGATGCCCTTGAACCTGGAGATTTGGGACCCATGGGATGGGTACCATGCAGTATTACTTGAAAGGGTCTGCGTTGGCTCACCCAACCTCACCGAACCTCTCAGCCCCAAGAGTGTCCACCCTTATGTCTCAATCAGCTGTGGGTCTAGATATGGTCAATCCAGGTTGCATCACAGCCCCTGAACGAATTTTGTAAGAATTTCTCTCTCTTTCACTGTCTTTGTTTCACGGGTTTTGAAAAGTAATTTATTTTTATAATGGGGTTTAGCTGCTTTTCACGGCTGTGTTTATGCCGCTTTACACCCCCTTGACTCACTTACGGAGAGATATCAATACATAGGTTTGAAGATTCTTACTAGTCAGATATATTCTTGTGCGCTGAATAGGGGGTGTTGAGTCCAGTTCACTGAAAAAGGAATAGGTCTTGTCTCTTACATATTGGGTTTATGGAACGGTATCGGAGCTAATTTGAAACCCTTGTTTTATGCATCACCCCACCTCACCTTTCCCGTTCAGCAGCCATAGTGTGTTTTCTAAACGTGTGACTCTGTTCTGTTTTGTAATTCAGTTCAAGTGTAGCGGTTTTTACATTCCCTCTAGAAGTGATATCTTATGATAAGTGTCTTTTTCTGTGTGACTTATTTCACTTAGAATCTTCGTACCTAAATCCACTCATCGTGCTGCTACTAACCTTATAACGTGGATTTCATGGCTGAGTGATATTCCATTCTACATGAGGACCACAACTTCTTTATCCATTTTTCTCTTTCCTAGGATATTTAAGGTGTAATGAAGTGGGGGTTCTTGTCCACAGAGCAGCCCTAAACTTTGGGGTGCCTGTGTCTTGCTGATGTTTAGTTTTCCCAATTTATACGCCCATGAGTGGAAGTGCCCTATGCTCTCCAAGCTGTGTGTTTTAGATGTTTCAGGACACACCGTACACTTCTCCAGAGTGGCTGTTGGCAATTTACATCCCACCAATCAGCGTAGCAAGGCTCCCATTTCTCCATGGCCGGTCCTGCATTTCTGGTTTGGACACCTTTTTCCGCATGGCCCTTTTGCCCGCTGGGAAGCGAGACTTCTTTGGAGCGCTGATTGGCCTTTCCAGGTTGCTTGGTTGGCCAAAAAGGGCGTATGCGTTTTTTCCTGAATATATTCAGGAAAAAACGCATACGCCCTTTTTGGCCAAGGGCATCATTGTCCACGTTTTGCCGCTTTTCATGTGCTTTCAAGGCGATTCGAATCTACCTCCTGAAATCTGTTTCCTGCAATTCTGCCTTGCTTTCAAAGCCTCTTCGTTGCCTTCCCTTAATATATTTGTGGACGAGAGGTATCATTTAAAACTCTGCAGGTTTGTGAATTGCAGTGCCCCTGAGCTCCATTTTTCAACTCGCTTTTTTGGGAGCTGGCCGCAAAAGCGCAGGATTGCTTCAGGCCCTCTTCTGGTTCTGGGGGGCAGGCTGAGCTTGTGCTTGATTCTTCTTCCTGATGGGAAAATAGAGTGACCTGTGCCTGTCCCAACACCTAGAGCTAGTCTCTCATTGGTTCCCCCTCCTCCCCTTCATCCTCAGGACAAATTGCAACCTGTACGGAACAGGAGGTTAAAGGTGCTGATTCTCCAAGGAGGGAGATGGCTAGTAAATCGGCTGGAATGGCGAACCCGAGCAAAGGAGATGAGAAATGAGGTGCGTTTTAGAAACCTTTCCCGATCACACGGTGTACCATCTTCTGGGTTTCTCATGCCTGTTTTCGACGTAGGAAGATGCCCTTGAACCTGGAGATTTGGGACCCATGGGATGGGTACCATGCAGTATTACTTGAAAGGGTCTGCGTTGGCTCACCCAACCTCACCGAACCTCTCAGCCCCAAGAGTGTCCACCCTTATGTCTCAATCAGCTGTGGGTCTAGATATGGTCAATCCAGGTTGCATCACAGCCCCTGAACGAATTTTGTAAGAATTTCTCTCTCTTTCACTGTCTTTGTTTCACGGGTTTTGAAAAGTAATTTATTTTATAATGGGGTTTAGCTGCTTTTCACGGCTGTGTTTATGCCGCTTTACACCCCCTTGACTCACTTACGGAGAGATATCAATACATAGGTTTGAAGATTCTTACTAGTCAGATATATTCTTGTGCGCTGAATAGGGGGTGTTGAGTCCAGTTCACTGAAAAAGGAATAGGTCTTGTCTCTTACATATTGGGTTTATGGAACGGTATCGGAGCTAATTTGAAACCCTTGTTTTATGCATCACCCCACCTCACCTTTCCCGTTCAGCAGCCATAGTGTGTTTTCTAAACGTGTGACTCTGTTCTGTTTTGTAATTCAGTTCAAGTGTAGCGGTTTTTACATTCCCTCTCTAAGTGATATCTTATGATAAGTGTCTTTTTCTGTGTGACTTATTTCACTTAGAATCTTCGTACCTAAATCCACTCATCGTGCTGCTACTAGCCTTATGACGTGGATTTCATGGCTGAGTGATATTCCATTGTACATGAGGACCACAACTTCTTTATCCATTTTTCTCTTTCCTAGGATATTTAAGGTGTAATGAAGTGGGGGTTCTTGTCAACAGAGCAGCCCTAAACTTTGGGGTGCCTGTGTCTTGCTGATTTTTAGGTTTCCCAATTTATACGCCCATGAGTGGAAGTGCCCTATGCTCTCCAAGCTGTGTTTTTTAGATGTTTCAGAACACACCGTACACTTCTCCAGAGTGGCTGTTGGCAATTTACATCCCACCCATCAGCGTAGCAAGGCTCCCATTTCTCCATGGCCGGTCCTGCATTTCTGGTTTGGACACTTTTTTCCGCATGGCCCTTTTGCCCGCTGGGAAGCGAGACTTCTTTGGAGCGCTGATTGGCCTTTCCAGGTTGCTTGGTTGGCCAAAAAGGGCGTATGCGTTTTTTCCTGAATATATTCAGGAAAAAACGCATACGCCCTTTTTGGCCAAGGGCATCATTGTCCACGTTTTGCCGCTTTTCATGTGCTTTCAAGGCGATTCGAATCTACCTCCTGAAATCTGTTTCCTGCAATTCTGCCTTGCTTTCAAAGCCTCTTCGTTGCCTTC
The DNA here is from genome assembly GCF_949987535.1 of Balaenoptera acutorostrata. NCBI lineage: Eukaryota > Metazoa > Chordata > Mammalia > Artiodactyla > Balaenopteridae > Balaenoptera > Balaenoptera acutorostrata. The sequence goes on from NW_026646462.1 coordinate 98,067, forward strand.
CCTTAATATATTTGTGGACGAGAGGTATCATTTAAAACTCTGCAGGTTTGTGAATTGCAGTGCCCCTGAGCTCCATTTTTCAACTCGCTTTTTTGGGAGCTGGCCGCAAAAGCGCAGGATTGCTTCAGGCCCTCTTCTGGTTCTGGGGGGCAGGCTGAGCTTGTGCTTGATTCTTCTTCCTGATGGGAAAATAGAGTGACCTGTGCCTGTCCCAACACCTAGAGCTAGTCTCTCATTGGTTCCCCCTCTTCCCGTTCATCCTCAGGACAAATTGCAACCTGTACGGAACAGGAGGTTAAAGGTGCTGATTCTCCAAGGAGGCAGATGGCTAGTAAATCGGCTGGAATGGCGAACCCGAGCAAAGGAGATGAGAAATGAGGTGCGTTTTAGAAACCTTTCCCGATCACACGGTGTACCATCTTCTGGGTTTCTCATGCCTGTTTTCGACGTAGGAAGATGCCCTTGAACCTGGAGATTTGGGACCCATGGGATGGGTACCATGCAGTATTACTTGAAAGGGTCTGCGTTGGCTCACCCAACCTCACCGAACCTCTCAGCCCCAAGAGTGTCCACCCTTATGTCTCAATCAGCTGTGGGTCTAGATATGGTCAATCCAGGTTGCATCACAGCCCCTGAACGAATTTTGTAAGAATTTCTCTCTCTTTCACTGTCTTTGTTTCACGGGTTTTGAAAAGTAATTTATTTTTATAATGGGGTTTAGCTGCTTTTCACGGCTGTGTTTATGCCGCTTTACACCCCCTTGACTCACTTACAGAGAGATATCAATACATAGGTTTGAAGATTCTTACTAGTCAGATATATTCTTGTGCGGTGAATAGGGGGTGTTGAGTCCAGTTCACTGAAAAAGGAATAGGTCTTGTCTCTTACATATTGGGTTTATGGAATGGTATCGGAGCTAATTTGAAACCCTTGTTTTATGCATCACCCCACCTCACCTTTCCCGTTCAGCAGCCATAGTGTGTTTCCTAAACGTGGGACTCTGTTCTGTTTTGCAATTCAGTTCAAGTGTAGCGGTTTTTACATTCCCTCTAGAAGTGATATCTTATGATAAGTGTCTTTTTCTGTGTGACTTATTTCACTTAGAATCGTCGTACCTAAATCCACTCATCGTGCTGCTACTAGCCTTATGACGTTGATTTCATGGCTGAGTGATATTCCATTGTACATGAGGACCACAACTTCTTTATCCATTTTTCTCTTTCCTAGGATATTTAAGGTGTAATGAAGTGGGGGTTCTTGTCCACAGAGCAGCCCTAAACTTTGGGGTGCCTGTGTCTTGCTGATTTTTAGTTTCCCAATTTATACGCCCATGAGTGGAAGTGCCCTATGCTCTCCAAGCTGTGTTTTTTAGATGTTTCAGAACACACCGTACACTTCTCCAGAGTGGCTGTTGGCAATTTACATCCCACCCATCAGCGTAGCAAGGCTCCCATTTCTCCATGGCCGGTCCTGCATTTCTGGTTTGGACACTTTTTTCCGCATGGCCCTTTTGCCCGCTGGGAAGCGAGACTTCTTTGGAGCGCTGATTGGCCTTTCCAGGTTGCTTGGTTGGCCAAAAAGGGCGTATGCGTTTTTTCCTGAATATATTCAGGAAAAAACGCATACGCCCTTTTTGGCCAAGGGCATCATTGTCCACGTTTTGCCGCTTTTCATGTGCTTTCAAGGCGATTCGAATCTACCTCCTGAAATCTGTTTCCTGCAATTCTGCCTTGCTTTCAAAGCCTCTTCGTTGCCTTCCCTTAGTATATTTGTGGACGAGAGGTATCATTTAAAACTGTGCAGGTTTGTGAATTGCAGTGCCCCTGAGCTCCATTTTTCAACTCGCTTTTTTGGGAGCTGGCCGCAAAAGCGCAGGATTGCTTCAGGCCCTCTTCTGGTTCTGGGGGGCAGGCTGAGCTTGTGCTTAATTCTTCTTCCTGATGGGAAAATAGAGTGACCTGTGCCTGTCCCAACACCTAGAGCTAGTCTCTCATTGGTTCCCGCTCTTCCCGTTCATCCTCAGGACAAATTGCAACCTGTACGGAACAGGAGGTTAAAGGTGCTGATTCTCCAAGGAGAGAGATGGCTAGTAAATCGGCTGGAATGGCGAACCAGAGTAAAGGAGATGAGAAATGAGGTGCGTTTTAGAAAACCTTTCCCGATCACACGGTGTACCATCTTCTGGGTTTCTCATGCCTGTTTTCGTCGTAGGAAGATGCCCTTGAACCTGGAGATTTGGGACCCATGGGATGGGTACCATGCAGTATTACTTGAAAGGGTCTGCGTTGGCTCACCCAACCTCACCGAACCTCTCAGCCCCAAGAGTGTCCACCCTTATGTCTCAATCAGCTGTGGGTCTAGATATGGTCAATCCAGGTTGCATCACAGCCCCTGAACGAATTTTGTAAGAATTTCTCTCTCTTTCACTGTCTTTGTTTCACGGGTTTTGAAAAGTAATTTATTTTTATAATGGGGTTTAGCTGCTTTTCACGGCTGTGTTTATGCCGCTTTACACCCCCTTGACTCACTTACGGAGAGATATCAATACATAGGTTTGAAGATTCTTACTAGTCAGATATATTCTTGTGCGGTGAATAGGGGGTGTTGAGTCCAGTTCACTGAAAAAGGAATAGGTCTTGTCTCTTACATATTGGGTTTATGGAACGATATCTGAGCTAATTTGAAACCCTTGTTTTATGCATCATCCCACCTCACCTTTCCTGTTCAGCAGCCATAGTGTTTTTCCTAAACGTGTGACTCTGTTCTGTTTTGCAATTCAGTTCAAGTGTAGCGGTTTTTACATTCCCTCTAGAAGTGATATCTTATGATAAGTGTCTTTTTCTGTGTGACTTATTTCACTTAGAATCGTCGTACCTAAATCCACTCATCGTGCTGCTACTAGCCTTATGATGTTGATTTCATGGCTGAGTGATATTCCATTGTACATGAGGACCACAACTTCTTTATCCATTTTTCTCTTTCCTAGTATATTTAAGGTGTAATGAAGTGGGGGTTCTTGTCAACAGAGCAGCCCTAAACTTTGGGGTGCCTGTGTCTTGCTGATTTTTAGTTTTCCCAATTTATACGCCCATGAGTGGAAGTGCCCTATGCTCTCCAAGCTGTGTTTTTTAGATGTTTCAGAACACACCGTACACTTCTCCAGAGTGGCTGTTGACAATTTACATCCCACCCATCAGCGTAGCAAGGCTCCCATTTCTCCATGGCCGGTCCTGCATTTCTGGTTTGGACACTTTTTTCCGCATGGCCCTTTTGCCCGCTGGGAAGCGAGACTTCTTTGGAGCGCTGATTGGCCTTTCCAGGTTGCTTGGTTGGCCAAAAAGGGCGTATGCGTTTTTTCCTGAATATATTCAGGAAAAAACGCATACGCCCTTTTTGGCCAAGGGCATCATTGTCCACGTTTTGCCGCTTTTCATGTGCTTTCAAGGCGATTCGAATCTACCTCCTGAAATCTGTTTCCTGCAATTCTGCCTTGCTTTCAAAGCCTCTTCGTTGCCTTCCCTTAATATATTTGTGGACGAGAGGTATCATTTAAAACTCTGCAGGTTTGTGAATTGCAGTGCCCCTGAGCTCCATTTTTCAACTCGCTTTTTTGGGAGCTGGCCGCAAAAGCGCAGGATTGCTTCAGGCCCTCTTCTGGTTCTGGGGGGCAGGCTGAGCTTGTGCTTGATTCTTCTTCCTGATGGGAAAATAGAGTGACCTGTGCCTGTCCCAACACCTAGAGCTAGTCTCTCATTGGTTCCCCCTCTTCCCGTTCATCCTCAGGACAAATTGCAACCTGTACGGAACAGGAGGTTAAAGGTGCTGATTCTCCAAGGAGGGAGATGGCTAGTAAATCGGCTGGAATGGCGAACCCGAGCAAAGGAGATGAGAAATGAGGTGCGTTTTAGAAACCTTTCCCGATCACACGGTGTACCATCTTCTGGGTTTCTCATGCCTGTTTTCGACGTAGGAAGATGCCCTTGAACCTGGAGATTTGGGACCCATGGGATGGGTACCATGCAGTATTACTTGAAAGGGTCTGCGTTGGCTCACCCAACCTCACCGAACCTCTCAGCCCCAAGAGTGTCCACCCTTATGTCTCAATCAGCTGTGGGTCTAGGTATGGTCAATCCAGGTTGCATCACAGCCCCTGAACGAATTTTGTAAGAATTTCTCTCTCTTTCACTGTCTTTGTTTCACGGGTTTTGAAAAGTAATTTATTTTTATAATGGGGTTTAGCTGCTTTTCACGGCTGTGTTTATGCCGCTTTACACCCCCTTGACTCACTTACAGAGAGATATCAATACATAGGTTTGAAGATTCTTACTAGTCAGATATATTCTTGTGTGCTGAATAGGGGGTGTTGAGTCCAGTTCACTGAAAAAGGAATAGGTCTTGTGTCTTACATATTGGGTTTATGGAACGGTATCGGAGCTAATTTGAAACCCTTGTTTTATGCATCACCCCACCTCACCTTTCCCGTTCAGCAGCCATAGTGTGTTTCCTAAACGTGTGACTCTGTTCTGTTTTGCAATTCAGTTCAAGTGTAGCGGTTTTTACATTCCCTCTAGAAGTGATATCTTATGATAAGTGTCTTTTTCTGTGTGACTTATTTCAGTTAGAATCATCGTACCTAAATCCACTCATCGTGCTGCTACTAGCCTTTTGACGTTGATTTCATGGCTGAGTGATATTCCATTGTACATGAGGACCACAACTTCTTTATCCATTTTTCTCTTTCCTAGGATATTTAAGGTGTAATGAAGTGGGGGTTCTTGTCCACAGAGCAGCCCTAAACTTTGGGGTGCCTGTGTCTTGCTGATTTTTAGTTTTCCCAATTTATACGCCCATGAGTGGAAGTGCCCTATGCTCTCCAAGCTGTGTTTTTTAGATGTTTCAGAACACACCGTACACTTCTCCAGAGTGGCTGTTGGCAATTTACATCCCACCCATCAGCGTAGCAAGGCTCCCATTTCTCCATGGCCGGTCCTGCATTTCTGGTTTGGACACTTTTTTCCGCATGGCCCTTTTGCCCGCTGGGAAGCGAGACTTCTTTGGAGCGCTGATTGGCCTTTCCAGGTTGCTTGGTTGGCCAAAAAGGGCGTATGCGTTTTTTCCTGAATATATTCAGGAAAAAACGCATACGCCCTTTTTGGCCAAGGGCATCATTGTCCACGTTTTGCCGCTTTTCATGTGCTTTCAAGGCGATTCGAATCTACCTCCTGAAATCTGTTTCCTGCAATTCTGCCTTGCTTTCAAAGCCTCTTCGTTGCCTTCCCTTAGTATATTTGTGGACGAGAGGTATCATTTAAAACTGTGCAGGTTTGTGAATTGCAGTGCCCCTGAGCTCCATTTTTCAACTCGCTTTTTTGGGAGCTGGCCGCAAAAGCGCAGGATTGCTTCAGGCCCTCTTCTGGTTCTGGGGGGCAGGCTGAGCTTGTGCTTAATTCTTCTTCCTGATGGGAAAATAGAGTGACCTGTGCCTGTCCCAACACCTAGAGCTAGTCTCTCATTGGTTCCCCCTCTTCCCGTTCATCCTCAGGACAAATTGCAACCTGTACGGAACAGGAGGTTAAAGGTGCTGATTCTCCAAGGAGGGAGATGGCTAGTAAATCGGCTGGAATGGCGAACCCGAGCAAAGGAGATGAGAAATGAGGTGCGTTTTAGAAACCTTTCCCGATCACACGGTGTACCATCTTCTGGGTTTCTCATGCCTGTTTTCGACGTAGGAAGATGCCCTTGAACCTGGAGATTTGGGACCCATGGGATGGGTACCATGCAGTATTACTTGAAAGGGTCTGCGTTGGCTCACCCAACCTCACCGAACCTCTCAGCCCCAAGAGTGTCCACCCTTATGTCTCAATCAGCTGTGGGTCTAGATATGGTCAATCCAGGTTGCATCACAGCCCCTGAACGAATTTTGTAAGAATTTCTCTCTCTTTCACTGTCTTTGTTTCACGGGTTTTGAAAAGTAATTTATTTTTATAATGGGGTTTAGCTGCTTTTCACGGCTGTGTTTATGCCGCTTTACACCCCCTTGACTCACTTACAGAGAGATATCAATACATAGGTTTGAAGATTCTTACTAGTCAGATATATTCTTGTGTGCTGAATAGGGGGTGTTGAGTCCAGTTCACTGAAAAAGGAATAGGTCTTGTCTCTTACATATTGGGTTTATGGAACGGTATCGGAGCTAATTTGAAACCCTTGTTTTATGCATCACCCCACCTCACCTTTCCCGTTCAGCAGCCATAGTGTGTTTCCTAAACGTGTGACTCTGTTCTGTTTTGCAATTCAGTTCAAGTGTAGCGGTTTTTACATTCCCTCTAGAAGTGATATCTTATGATAAGTGTCTTTTTCTGTGTGACTTATTTCACTTAGAATCGTCGTACCTAAATCCACTCATCGTGCTGCTACTAGCCTTTTGACGTTGATTTCATGGCTGAGTGATATTCCATTGTACATGAGGACCACAACTTCTTTATCCATTTTTCTCTTTCCTAGGATATTTAAGGTGTAATGAAGTGGGGGTTCTTGTCCACAGAGCAGCCCTAAACTTTGGGGTGCCTGTGTCTTGCTGATTTTTAGTTTTCCCAATTTATACGCCCATGAGTGGAAGTGCCCTATGCTCTCCAAGCTGTGTTTTTTAGATGTTTCAGAACACACCGTACACTTCTCCAGAGTGGCTGTTGGCAATTTACATCCCACCCATCAGCGTAGCAAGGCTCCCATTTCTCCATGGCCGGTCCTGCATTTCTGGTTTGGACACTTTTTCCCGCATGGCCCTTTTGCCCGCTGGGAAGCGAGACTTCTTTGGAGCGCTGATTGGCCTTTCCAGGTTGCTTGGTTGGCCAAAAAGGGCGTATGCGTTTTTTCCTGAATATATTCAGGAAAAAACGCATACGCCCTTTTTGGCCAAGGGCATCATTGTCCACGTTTTGCCGCTTTTCATGTGCTTTCAAGGCGATTCGAATCTACCTCCTGAAATCTGTTTCCTGCAATTCTGCCTTGCTTTCAAAGCCTCTTCGTTGCCTTCCCTTAGTATATTTGTGGACGAGAGGTATCATTTAAAACTGTGCAGGTTTGTGAATTGCAGTGCCCCTGAGCTCCATTTTTCAACTCGCTTTTTTGGGAGCTGGCCGCAAAAGCGCAGGATTGCTTCAGGCCCTCTTCTGGTTCTGGGGGGCAGGCTGAGCTTGTGCTTAATTCTTCTTCCTGATGGGAAAATAGAGTGACCTGTGCCTGTCCCAACACCTAGAGCTAGTCTCTCATTGGTTCCCCCTCTTCCCGTTCATCCTCAGGACAAATTGCAACCTGTACGGAACAGGAGGTTAAAGGTGCTGATTCTCCAAGGAGAGAGATGGCTAGTAAATCGGCTGGAATGGCGAACCCGAGTAAAGGAGATGAGGAATGAGGTGCGTTTTAGAAAACCTTTCCCGATCACACGGTGTACCATCTTCTGGGTTTCTCATGCCTGTTTTCGACGTAGGAAGATGCCCTTGAACCTGGAGATTTGGGACCCATGGGATGGGTACCATGCAGTATTACTTGAAAGGGTCTGCGTTGGCTCACCCAACCTCACCGAACCTCTCAGCCCCAAGAGTGTCCACCCTTATGTCTCAATCAGCTGTGGGTCTAGATATGGTCAATCCAGGTTGCATCACAGCCCCTGAACGAATTTTGTAAGAATTTCTCTCTCTTTCACTGTCTTTGTTTCACGGGTTTTGAAAAGTAATTTATTTTTATAATGGGGTTTAGCTGCTTTTCACGGCTGTGTTTATGCCGCTTTACACCCCCTTGACTCACTTACGGAGAGATATCAATACATAGGTTTGAAGATTCTTACTAGTCAGATATATTCTTGTGCGGTGAATAGGGGGTGTTGAGTCCAGTTCACTGAAAAAGGAATAGGTCTTGTCTCTTACATATTGGGTTTATGGAACGGTATCGGAGCTAATTTGAAACCCTTGTTTTATGCATCACCCCACCTCACCTTTCCCGTTCAGCAGCCATATTGTGTTTTCTAAACGTGTGACTCTGTTCTGTTTTGTAATTCAGTTCAAGTGTAGCGGTTTTTACATTCCCTCTCGAAGTGATATCTTATGATAAGTGTCTTTTTCTGTGTGACTTATTTCACTTAGAATCGTCGTACCTAAATCCACTCATCGTGCTGCTACTAGCCTTATGACGTGGATTTCATAGCTGAGTGATATTCCATTGTACATGAGGACCCCAACTTCTTTATCCATTTTTCGCTTTCCTACGATATTTAAGGTGTAATGAAGTGGGGTTTCTTGTCAACAGAGCAGCCCTAAACTTTGGGGTGCCTGTGTCTTGCTGATTTTTAGTTTTCCCAATTTATACGCCCATGAGTGGAAGTGCCCTATGCTCTCCAAGCTGTGTGTTTTAGATGTTTCAGGACACACCGTACACTTCTCCAGAGAGGCTGTTGGCAATTTACATCCCACCCATCAGCGTAGCAAGGCTCCCATTTCTCCATGGCCGGTCCTGCATTTCTGGTTTGGACACTTTTTTCCGCATGGCCCTTTTGCCCGCTGGGAAGCGAGACTTCTTTGGAGCGCTGATTGGCCTTTCCAGGTTGCTTGGTTGGCCAAAAAGGGCGTATGCGTTTTTTCCTGAATATATTCAGGAAAAAACGCATACGCCCTTTTTGGCCAAGGGCATCATTGTCCACGTTTTGCCGCTTTTCATGTGCTTTCAAGGCGATTCGAATCTACCTCCTGAAATCTGTTTCCTGCAATTCTGCCTTGCTTTCAAAGCCTCTTCGTTGCCTTCCCTTAATATATTTGTGGACGAGAGGTATCATTTAAAACTCTGCAGGTTTGTGAATTGCAGTGCCCCTGAGCTCCATTTTTCAACTCGCTTTTTTGGGAGCTGGCCGCAAAAGCGCAGGATTGCTTCAGGCCCTCTTCTGGTTCTGGGGGGCAGGCTGAGCTTGTGCTTAATTCTTCTTCCTGATGGGAAAATAGAGTGACCTGTGCCTGTCCCAACACCTAGAGCTAGTCTCTCATTGGTTCCCCCTCTTCCCGTTCATCCTCAGGACAAATTGCAACCTGTACGGAACAGGAGGTTAAAGGTGCTGATTCTCCAAGGAGGGAGATGGCTAGTAAATCGGCTGGAATGGCGAACCCGAGCAAAGGAGATGAGAAATGAGGTGCGTTTTAGAAACCTTTCCCGATCACACGGTGTACCATCTTCTGGGTTTCTCATGCCTGTTTTCGACGTAGGAAGATGCCCTTGAACCTGGAGATTTGGGACCCATGGGATGGGTACCATGCAGTATTACTTGAAAGGGTCTGCGTTGGCTCACCCAACCTCACCGAACCTCTCAGCCCCAAGAGTGTCCACCCTTATGTCTCAATCAGCTGTGGGTCTAGATATGGTCAATCCAGGTTGCATCACAGCCCCTGAACGAATTTTGTAAGAATTTCTCTCTCTTTCACTGTCTTTGTTTCACGGGTTTTGAAAAGTAATTTATTTTTATAATGGGGTTTAGCTGCTTTTCACGGCTGTGTTTATGCCGCTTTACACCCCCTTGACTCACTTACAGAGAGATATCAATACATAGGTTTGAAGATTCTTACTAGTCAGATATATTCTTGTGCGGTGAATAGGGGGTGTTGAGTCCAGTTCACTGAAAAAGGAATAGGTCTTGTCTCTTACATATTGGGTTTATGGAACGGTATCGGAGCTAATTTGAAACCCTTGTTTTATGCATCACCCCACCTCACCTTTCCCGTTCAGCAGCCATAGTGTGTTTCCTAAACGTGTGACTCTGTTCTGTTTTGCAATTCAGTTCAAGTGTAGCGGTTTTTACATTCCCTCTAGAAGTGATATCTTATGATAAGTGTCTTTTTCTGTGTGACTTATTTCACTTAGAATCGTCGTACCTAAATCCACTCATCGTGCTGCTACTAGCCTTATGACGTTGATTTCATGGCTGAGTGATATTCCATTGTACATGAGGACCACAACTTCTTTATCCATTTTTCTCTTTCCTAGGATATTTAAGGTGTAATGAAGTGGGGGTTCTTGTCAACAGAGCAGCCCTAAACTTTGGGGTGCCTGTGTCTTGCTGATTTTTAGTTTTCCCAATTTATACGCCCATGAGTGGAAGTGCCCTATGCTCTCCAAGCTGTGTTTTTTAGATGTTTCAGAACACACCGTACACTTCTCCAGAGTGGCTGTTGGCAATTTACATCCCACCCATCAGCGTAGCAAGGCTCCCATTTCTCCATGGCCGGTCCTGCATTTCTGGTTTGGACACTTTTTTCCGCATGGCCCTTTTGCCCGCTGGGAAGCGAGACTTCTTTGGAGCGCTGATTGGCCTTTCCAGGTTGCTTGGTTGGCCAAAAAGGGCGTATGCGTTTTTTCCTGAATATATTCAGGAAAAAACGCATACGCCCTTTTTGGCCAAGGGCATCATTGTCCACGTTTTGCCGCTTTTCATGTGCTTTCAAGGCGATTCGAATCTACCTCCTGAAATCTGTTTCCTGCAATTCTGCCTTGCTTTCAAAGCCTCTTCGTTGCCTTCCCTTAATATATTTGTGGACGAGAGGTATCATTTAAAACTCTGCAGGTTTTTGAATTGCAGTGCCCCTGAGCTCCATTTTTCAACTCGCTTTTTTGGGAGCTGGCCGCAAAAGCGCAGGATTGCTTCAGGCCCTCTTCTGGTTCTGGGGGGCAGGCTGAGCTTGTGCTTAATTCTTCTTCCTGATGGGAAAATAGAGTGACCTGTGCCTGTCCCAACACCTAGAGCTAGTCTCTCATTGGTTCCCCCTCTTCCCGTTCATCCTCAGGACAAATTGCAACCTGTACGGAACAGGAGGTTAAAGGTGCTGATTCTCCAATGAGGGAGATGGCTAGTAAATCGGCTGGAATGGCGAACCCGAGCAAAGGAGATGAGAAATGAGGTGCGTTTTAGAAACCTTTCCCGATCACACGGTGTACCATCTTCTGGGTTTCTCATGCCTGTTTTCGACGTAGGAAGATGCCCTTGAACCTGGAGATTTGGGACCCATGGGATGGGTACCATGCAGTATTTCTTGAAAGGGTCTGCGTTGGCTCACCCAACCTCACCGAACCTCTCAGCCCCAAGAGTGTCCACCCTTATGTCTCAATCAGCTGTGGGTCTAGATATGGTCAATCCAGGTTGCATCACAGCCCCTGAACGAATTTTGTAAGAATTTCTCTCTCTTTCACTGTCTTTGTTTCATGGGTTTTGAAAAGTAATTTATTTTTATAATGGGGTTTAGCTGCTTTTCACGGCTGTGTTTATGCCGCTTTACACCCCCTTGACTCACTTACGGAGAGATATCAATACATAGGTTTGAAGATTCTTACTAGTCAGATATATTCTTGTGCGGTGAATAGGGGGTGTTGAGTCCAGTTCACTGAAAAAGGAATAGGTCTTGTCTCTTACATATTGGGTTTATGGAACGGTATCGGAGCTAATTTGAAACCCTTGTTTTATGCATCACCTCAACTCACCTTTCCCGTTCAGCAGCCATAGTGTGTTTCCTAAACGTGTGACTCTGTTCTGTTTTGCAATTCAGTTCAAGTGTAGCGGTTTTTACATTCCCTCTCTAAGTGATATCTTATGATAAGTGTCTTTTTCTGTGTGACTTATTTCACTTAGAATATTCGTACCTAAATCCACTCATCGTGCTGCTACTAGCCTTATGACGTTGATTTCATGGCTGAGTGATATTCCATTGTACATGAGGACCACAACTTCTTTATCCATTTTTCTCTTTCCTAGGATATTTAAGGTGTAATGAAGTGGGGGTTCTTGTCAACAGAGCAGCCCTAAACTTTGGGGTGCCTGTGTCTTGCTGATTTTTAGTTTTCCCAATTTATACGCCCATGAGTGGAAGTGCCCTATGCTCTCCAAGCTGTGTTTTTTAGATGTTTCAGGACCCACCGTACACTTCTCCAGAGTGGCTGTTGGCAATTTACATCCCACCCATCAGCGTAGCAAGGCTCCCATTTCTCCATGGCCGGTCCTGCATTTCTGGTTTGGACACTTTTTTCCGCATGGCCCTTTTGCCCGCTGGGAAGCGAGACTTCTTTGGAGCGCTGATTGGCCTTTCCAGGTTGCTTGGTTGGCCAAAAAGGGCGTATGCGTTTTTTCCTGAATATATTCAGGAAAAAACGCATACGCCCTTTTTGGCCAAGGGCATCATTGTCCACGTTTTGCCGCTTTTCATGTGCTTTCAAGGCGATTCGAATCTACCTCCTGAAATCTGTTTCCTGCAATTCTGCCTTGCTTTCAAAGCCTCTTCGTTGCCTTCCCTTAATATATTTGTGGACGAGAGGTATCATTTAAAACTCTGCAGGTTTGTGAATTGCAGTGCCCCTGAGCTCCATTTTTCAACTTGCTTTTTTGGGAGATGGCCGCCAAAGCGCAGGATTGCTTCAGGCCCTCTTCTGGTTCTGGGGGGCAGGCTGAGCTTGTGCTTAATTCTTCTTCCTGATGGGAAAATAGAGTGACCTGTGCCTGTCCCAACACCTAGAGCTAGTCTCTCATTGGTTCCCCCTCTTCCCCTTCATCCTCAGGACAAATTGCAACCTGTACGGAACAGGAGGTTAAAGGTGCTGATTCTCCAAGGAGGGAGATGGCTAGTAAATCGGCTGGAATGGCGAACCCGAGCAAAGGAGATGAGAAATGAGGTGCGTTTTAGAAACCTTTCCCGATCACACGGTGTACCATCTTCTGGGTTTCTCATGCCTGTTTTCGACGTAGGAAGATGCCCTTGAACCTGGAGATTTGGGACCCATGGGATGGGTACCATGCAGTATTACTTGAAAGGGTCTGCGTTGGCTCACCCAACCTCACCGAACCTCTCAGCCCCAAGAGTGTCCACCCTTATGTCTCAATCAGCTGTGGGTCTAGATATGGTCAATCCAGGTTGCATCACAGCCCCTGAACGAATTTTGTAAGAATTTCTCTCTCTTTCACTGTCTTTGTTTCACGGGTTTTGAAAAGTAATTTATTTTTATAATGGGGTTTAGCTGCTTTTCACGGCTGTGTTTATGCCGCTTTACACCCCCTTGACTCACTTACGGAGAGATATCAATACATAGGTTTGAAGATTCTTACTAGTCAGATATATTCTTGTGCGGTGAATAGGGGGTGTTGAGTCCAGTTCACTGAAAAAGGAATAGGTCTTGTCTCTTACATATTGGGTTTATGGAACGGTATCGGAGCTAATTTGAAACCCTTGTTTTATGCATCACCCCAACTCACCTTTCCCGTTCAGCAGCCATAGTGTGTTTCCTAAACGTGTGACTCTGTTCTGTTTTGCAATTCAGTTCAAGTGTAGCGGTTTTTACATTCCCTCTCTAAGTGATATCTTATGATAAGTGTCTTTTCTGTGTGACTTATTTCACTTAGAATCGTCGTACCTAAATCCACTCATCGTGCTGCTACTAGCCTTATGACGTGGATTTCGTGGCTGAGTGATATTCCATTGTACATGAGGACCACAACTTCTTTATCCATTTTACTCTTTCCTAGGATATTTAAGGTGTAATGAAGTCGGGGTTCTTGTCAACAGAGCAGCCCTAAACTTTGGGGTGCCTGTGTCTTGCTGATTTTTAGTTTTCCCAATTTATACGCCCATGAGTGGAAGTGCCCTATGCTCTCCAAGCTGTGTGTTTTAGATGTTTCAGGACACACCGTACACTTCTCCAGAGAGGCTGTTGGCAATTTACATCCCACCCATCAGCGTAGCAAGGCTCCCATTTCTCCATGGCCGGTCCTGCATTTCTGGTTTGGACACTTTTTTCCGCATGGCCCTTTTGCCCGCTGGGAAGCGAGACTTCTTTGGAGCGCTGATTGGCCTTTCCAGGTTGCTTGGTTGGCCAAAAAGGGCGTATGCGTTTTTTCCTGAATATATTCAGGAAAAAACGCATACGCCCTTTTTGGCCAAGGGCATCATTGTCCACGTTTTGCCGCTTTTCATGTGCTTTCAAGGCGATTCGAATCTACCTCCTGAAATCTGTTTCCTGCAATTCTGCCTTGCTTTCAAAGCCTCTTCGTTGCCTTCCCTTAATATATTTGTGGACGAGAGGTATCATTTAAAACTGTGCAGGTTTGTGAATTGCAGTGCCCCTGAGCTCCATTTTTCAACTCGCTTTTTTGGGAGCTGGCCGCAAAAGCGCAGGATTGCTTCAGGCCCTCTTCTGGTTCTGGGGGGCAGGCTGAGCTTGTGCTTAATTCTTCTTCCTGATGGGAAAATAGAGTGACCTGTGCCTGTCCCAACACCTAGAGCTAGTCTCTCATTGGTTCCCCCTCTTCCCGTTCATCCTCAGGACAAATTGCAACCTGTACGGAACAGGAGGTTAAAGGTGCTGATTCTCCAAGGAGGGAGATGGCTAGTAAATCGGCTGGAATGGCGAACCCGAGCAAAGGAGATGAGAAATGAGGTGCGTTTTAGAAACCTTTCCCGATCACACGGTGTACCATCTTCTGGGTTTCTCATGCCTGTTTTCGACGTAGGAAGATGCCCTTGAACCTGGAGATTTGGGACCCATGGGATGGGTACCATGCAGTATTACTTGAAAGGGTCTGCGTTGGCTCACCCAACCTCACCGAACCTCTCAGCCCCAAGAGTGTCCACCCTTATATCTCAATCAGCTGTGGGTCTAGATATGGTCAATCCAGGTTGCATCACAGCCCCTGAACGAATTTTGTAAGAATTTCTCTCTCTTTCACTGTCTTTGTTTCACGGGTTTTGAAAAGTAATTTATTTTTATAATGGGGTTTAGCTGCTTTTCACGGCTGTGTTTATGCCGCTTTACACCCCCTTGACTCACTTACAGAGAGATATCAATACATAGGTTTGAAGATTCTTACTAGTCAGATATATTCTTGTGCGGTGAATAGGGGGTGTTGAGTCCAGTTCACTGAAAAAGGAATAGGTCTTGTCTCTTACATATTGGGTTTATGGAACGGTATCGGAGCTAATTTGAAACCCTTGTTTTATGCATCACCCCACCTCACCTTTCCCGTTCAGCAGCCATAGTGTGTTTCCTAAACGTGTGACTCTGTTCTGTTTTGCAATTCAGTTCAAGTGTAGCGGTTTTTACATTCCCTCTAGAAGTGATATCTTATGATAAGTGTCTTTTTCTGTGTGACTTATTTCACTTAGAATCGTCGTACCTAAATCCACTCATCGTGCTGCTACTAGCCTTATGACGTTGATTTCATGGCTGAGTGATATTCCATTGTACATGAGGACCACAACTTCTTTATCCATTTTTCTCTTTCCTAGGATATTTAAGGTGTAATGAAGTGGGGGTTCTTGTCAACAGAGCAGCCCTAAACTTTGGGGTGCCTGTGTCTTGCTGATTTTTAGTTTTCCCAATTTATACGCCCATGAGTGGAAGTGCCCTATGCTCTCCAAGCTGTGTTTTTTAGATGTTTCAGAACACACCGTACACTTCTCCAGAGTGGCTGTTGGCAATTTACATCCCACCCATCAGCGTAGCAAGGCTCCCATTTCTCCATGGCCGGTCCTGCATTTCTGGTTTGGACACTTTTTTCCGCATGGCCCTTTTGCCCGCTGGGAAGCGAGACTTCTTTGGAGCGCTGATTGGCCTTTCCAGGTTGCTTGGTTGGCCAAAAAGGGCGTATGCGTTTTTTTCCTGAATATATTCAGGAAAAAACGCATACGCCCTTTTTGGCCAAGGGCATCATTGTCCACGTTTTGCCGCTTTTCATGTGCTTTCAAGGCGATTCGAATCTACCTCCTGAAATCTGTTTCCTGCAATTCTGCCTTGCTTTCAAAGCCTCTTCGTTGCCTTCCCTTAATATATTTGTGGACGAGAGGTATCATTTAAAACTCTGCAGGTTTGTGAATTGCAGTGCCCCTGAGCTCCATTTTTCAACTCGCTTTTTTGGGAGCTGGCCGCAAAAGCGCAGGATTGCTTCAGGCCCTCTTCTGGTTCTGGGGGGCAGGCTGAGCTTGTGCTTAATTCTTCTTCCTGATGGGAAAATAGAGTGACCTGTGCCTGTCCCAACACCTAGAGCTAGTCTCTCATTGGTTCCCCCTCTTCCCGTTCATCCTCAGGACAAATTGCAACCTGTACGGAACAGGAGGTTAAAGGTGCTGATTCTCCAAGGAGGGAGATGGCTAGTAAATCGGCTGGAATGGCGAACCCGAGCAAAGGAGATGAGAAATGAGGTGCGTTTTAGAAACCTTTCCCGATCACACGGTGTACCATCTTCTGGGTTTCTCATGCCTGTTTTCGACGTAGGAAGATGCCCTTGAACCTGGAGATTTGGGACCCATGGGATGGGTACCATGCAGTATTTCTTGAAAGGGTCTGCGTTGGCTCACCCAACCTCACCGAACCTCTCAGCCCCAAGAGTGTCCACCCTTATGTCTCAATCAGCTGTGGGTCTAGATATGGTCAATCCAGGTTGCATCACAGCCCCTGAACGAATTTTGTAAGAATTTCTCTCTCTTTCACTGTCTTTGTTTCACGGGTTTTGAAAAGTAATTTATTTTTATAATGGGGTTTAGCTGCTTTTCACGGCTGTGTTTATGCCGCTTTACACCCCCTTGACTCACTTACGGAGAGATATCAATACATAGGTTTGAAGATTCTTACTAGTCAGATATATTCTTGTGCGGTGAATAGGGGGTGTTGAGTCCAGTTCACTGAAAAAGGAATAGGTCTTGTCTCTTACATATTGGGTTTATGGAACGGTATCGGAGCTAATTTGAAACCCTTGTTTTATGCATCACCCCAACTCACCTTTCCCGTTCAGCAGCCATAGTGTGTTTCCTAAACGTGTGACTCTGTTCTGTTTTGCAATTCAGTTCAAGTGTAGCGGTTTTTACATTCCCTCTCTAAGTGATATCTTATGATAAGTGTCTTTTTCTGTGTGACTTATTTCACTTAGAATATTCGTACCTAAATCCACTCATCGTGCTGCTACTAGCCTTATGACGTTGATTTCATGGCTGAGTGATATTCCATTGTACATGAGGACCACAACTTCTTTATCCATTTTTCTCTTTCCTAGGATATTTAAGGTGTAATGAAGTGGGGGTTCTTGTCAACAGAGCAGCCCTAAACTTTGGGGTGCCTGTGTCTTGCTGATTTTTAGTTTTCCCAATTTATACGCCCATGAGTGGAAGTGCCCTATGCTCTCCAAGCTGTGTTTTTTAGATGTTTCAGGACCCACCGTACACTTCTCCAGAGTGGCTGTTGGCAATTTACATCCCACCCATCAGCGTAGCAAGGCTCCCATTTCTCCATGGCCGGTCCTGCATTTCTGGTTTGGACACTTTTTTCCGCATGGCCCTTTTGCCCGCTGGGAAGCGAGACTTCTTTGGAGCGCTGATTGGCCTTTCCAGGTTGCTTGGTTGGCCAAAAAGGGCGTATGCATTTTTTCCTGAATATATTCAGGAAAAAACGCATACGCCCTTTTTGGCCAAGGGCATCATTGTCCACGTTTTGCCGCTTTTCATGTGCTTTCAAGGCGATTCGAATCTACCTCCTGAAATCTGTTTCCTGCAATTCTGCCTTGCTTTCAAAGCCTCTTCGTTGCCTTCCCTTAATATATTTGTGGACGAGAGGTATCATTTAAAACTGTGCAGGTTTGTGAATTGCAGTGCCCCTGAGCTCCATTTTTCAACTCGCTTTTTTGGGAGCTGGCCGCAAAAGCGCAGGATTGCTTCAGGCCCTCTTCTGGTTCTGGGGGGCAGGCTGAGCTTGTGCTTAATTCTTCTTCCTGATGGGAAAATAGAGTGACCTGTGCCTGTCCCAACACCTAGAGCTAGTCTCTCATTGGTTCCCCCTCTTCCCGTTCATCCTCAGGACAAATTGCAACCTGTACGGAACAGGAGGTTAAAGGTGCTGATTCTCCAAGGAGGGAGATGGCTAGTAAATCGGCTGGAATGGCGAACCCGAGCAAAGGAGATGAGAAATGAGGTGCGTTTTAGAAACCTTTCCCGATCACACGGTGTACCATCTTCTGGGTTTCTCATGCCTGTTTTCGACGTAGGAAGATGCCCTTGAACCTGGAGATTTGGGACCCATGGGATGGGTACCATGCAGTATTACTTGAAAGGGTCTGCGTTGGCTCACCCAACCTCACCGAACCTCTCAGCCCCAAGAGTGTCCACCCTTATGTCTCAATCAGCTGTGGGTCTAGATATGGTCAATCCAGGTTGCATCACAGCCCCTGAACGAATTTTGTAAGAATTTCTCTCTCTTTCACTGTCTTTGTTTCACGGGTTTTGAAAAGTAATTTATTTTTATAATGGGGTTTAGCTGCTTTTCACGGCTGTGTTTATGCCGCTTTACACCCCCTTGACTCACTTACAGAGAGATATCAATACATAGGTTTGAAGATTCTTACTAGTCAGATATATTCTTGTGCGGTGAATAGGGGGTGTTGAGTCCAGTTCACTGAAAAAGGAATAGGTCTTGTCTCTTACATATTGGGTTTATGGAACGGTATCGGAGCTAATTTGAAACCCTTGTTTTATGCATCACCCCACCTCACCTTTCCCGTTCAGCAGCCATAGTGTGTTTCCTAAACGTGTGACTCTGTTCTGTTTTGCAATTCAGTTCAAGTGTAGCGGTTTTTACATTCCCTCTAGAAGTGATATCTTATGATAAGTGTCTTTTTCTGTGTGACTTATTTCACTTAGAATCGTCGTACCTAAATCCACTCATCGTGCTGCTACTAGCCTTATGACGTTGATTTCATGGCTGAGTGATATTCCATTGTACATGAGGACCACAACTTCTTTATCCATTTTTCTCTTTCCTAGGATATTTAAGGTGTAATGAAGTGGGGGTTCTTGTCAACAGAGCAGCCCTAAACTTTGGGGTGCCTGTGTCTTGCTGATTTTTAGTTTTCCCAATTTATACGCCCATGAGTGGAAGTGCCCTATGCTCTCCAAGCTGTGTTTTTTAGATGTTTCAGAACACACCGTACACTTCTCCAGAGTGGCTGTTGGCAATTTACATCCCACCCATCAGCGTAGCAAGGCTCCCATTTCTCCATGGCCGGTCCTGCATTTCTGGTTTGGACACTTTTTTCCGCATGGCCCTTTTGCCCGCTGGGAAGCGAGACTTCTTTGGAGCGCTGATTGGCCTTTCCAGGTTGCTTGGTTGGCCAAAAAGGGCGTATGCGTTTTTTTCCTGAATATATTCAGGAAAAAACGCATACGCCCTTTTTGGCCAAGGGCATCATTGTCCACGTTTTGCCGCTTTTCATGTGCTTTCAAGGCGATTCGAATCTACCTCCTGAAATCTGTTTCCTGCAATTCTGCCTTGCTTTCAAAGCCTCTTCGTTGCCTTCCCTTAATATATTTGTGGACGAGAGGTATCATTTAAAACTCTGCAGGTTTGTGAATTGCAGTGCCCCTGAGCTCCATTTTTCAACTCGCTTTTTTGGGAGCTGGCCGCAAAAGCGCAGGATTGCTTCAGGCCCTCTTCTGGTTCTGGGGGGCAGGCTGAGCTTGTGCTTAATTCTTCTTCCTGATGGGAAAATAGAGTGACCTGTGCCTGTCCCAACACCTAGAGCTAGTCTCTCATTGGTTCCCCCTCTTCCCGTTCATCCTCAGGACAAATTGCAACCTGTACGGAACAGGAGGTTAAAGGTGCTGATTCTCCAAGGAGGGAGATGGCTAGTAAATCGGCTGGAATGGCGAACCCGAGCAAAGGAGATGAGAAATGAGGTGCGTTTTAGAAACCTTTCCCGATCACACGGTGTACCATCTTCTGGGTTTCTCATGCCTGTTTTCGACGTAGGAAGATGCCCTTGAACCTGGAGATTTGGGACCCATGGGATGGGTACCATGCAGTATTTCTTGAAAGGGTCTGCGTTGGCTCACCCAACCTCACCGAACCTCTCAGCCCCAAGAGTGTCCACCCTTATGTCTCAATCAGCTGTGGGTCTAGATATGGTCAATCCAGGTTGCATCACAGC
The DNA here is from genome assembly GCF_949987535.1 of Balaenoptera acutorostrata. NCBI lineage: Eukaryota > Metazoa > Chordata > Mammalia > Artiodactyla > Balaenopteridae > Balaenoptera > Balaenoptera acutorostrata. Next base: position 118,048 of record NW_026646462.1, read on the forward strand.
CCCTGAACGAATTTTGTAAGAATTTCTCTCTCTTTCACTGTCTTTGTTTCACGGGTTTTGAAAAGTAATTTATTTTTATAATGGGGTTTAGCTGCTTTTCACGGCTGTGTTTATGCCGCTTTACACCCCCTTGACTCACTTACGGAGAGATATCAATACATAGGTTTGAAGATTCTTACTAGTCAGATATATTCTTGTGCGGTGAATAGGGGGTGTTGAGTCCAGTTCACTGAAAAAGGAATAGGTCTTGTCTCTTACATATTGGGTTTATGGAACGGTATCGGAGCTAATTTGAAACCCTTGTTTTATGCATCACCCCAACTCACCTTTCCCGTTCAGCAGCCATAGTGTGTTTCCTAAACGTGTGACTCTGTTCTGTTTTGCAATTCAGTTCAAGTGTAGCGGTTTTTACATTCCCTCTCTAAGTGATATCTTATGATAAGTGTCTTTTTCTGTGTGACTTATTTCACTTAGAATATTCGTACCTAAATCCACTCATCGTGCTGCTACTAGCCTTATGACGTTGATTTCATGGCTGAGTGATATTCCATTGTACATGAGGACCACAACTTCTTTATCCATTTTTCTCTTTCCTAGGATATTTAAGGTGTAATGAAGTGGGGGTTCTTGTCAACAGAGCAGCCCTAAACTTTGGGGTGCCTGTGTCTTGCTGATTTTTAGTTTTCCCAATTTATACGCCCATGAGTGGAAGTGCCCTATGCTCTCCAAGCTGTGTTTTTTAGATGTTTCAGGACCCACCGTACACTTCTCCAGAGTGGCTGTTGGCAATTTACATCCCACCCATCAGCGTAGCAAGGCTCCCATTTCTCCATGGCCGGTCCTGCATTTCTGGTTTGGACACTTTTTTCCGCATGGCCCTTTTGCCCGCTGGGAAGCGAGACTTCTTTGGAGCGCTGATTGGCCTTTCCAGGTTGCTTGGTTGGCCAAAAAGGGCGTATGCATTTTTTCCTGAATATATTCAGGAAAAAACGCATACGCCCTTTTTGGCCAAGGGCATCATTGTCCACGTTTTGCCGCTTTTCATGTGCTTTCAAGGCGATTCGAATCTACCTCCTGAAATCTGTTTCCTGCAATTCTGCCTTGCTTTCAAAGCCTCTTCGTTGCCTTCCCTTAATATATTTGTGGACGAGAGGTATCATTTAAAACTGTGCAGGTTTGTGAATTGCAGTGCCCCTGAGCTCCATTTTTCAACTCGCTTTTTTGGGAGCTGGCCGCAAAAGCGCAGGATTGCTTCAGGCCCTCTTCTGGTTCTGGGGGGCAGGCTGAGCTTGTGCTTAATTCTTCTTCCTGATGGGAAAATAGAGTGACCTGTGCCTGTCCCAACACCTAGAGCTAGTCTCTCATTGGTTCCCCCTCTTCCCCTTCATCCTCAGGACAAATTGCAACCTGTACGGAACAGGAGGTTAAAGGTGCTGATTCTCCAAGGAGGGAGATGGCTAGTAAATCGGCTGGAATGGCGAACCTGAGCAAAGGAGATGAGAAATGAGGTGCGTTTTAGAAACCTTTCCCGATCACACGGTGTACCATCTTCTGGGTTTCTCATGCCTGTTTTCGACATAGGAAGATGCCCTTGAACCTGGAGATTTGGGACCCATGGGATGGGTACCATGCAGTATTACTTGAAAGGGTCTGCGTTGGCTCACCCAACCTCACCGAACCTCTCAGCCCCAAGAGTGTCCACCCTTATGTCTCAATCAGCTGTGGGTCTAGATATGGTCAATCCAGGTTGCATCACAGCCCCTGAACGAATTTTGTAAGAATTTCTCTCTCTTTCACTGTCTTTGTTTCACGGGTTTTGAAAAGTAATTTATTTTTATATTGGGGTTTAGCTGCTTTTCACGGCTGTGTTTATGCCGCTTTACACCCCCTTGACTCACTTACGGAGAGATATCAATACATAGGTTTGAAGATTCTTACTAGTCAGATATATTCTTGTGCGGTGAATAGGGGGTGTTGAGTCCAGTTCACTGAAAAAGGAATAGGTCTTGTCTCTTACATATTGGGTTTATGGAACGGTATCGGAGCTAATTTGAAACCCTTGTTTTATGCATCACCCCATCTCACCTTTCCCGTTCAGCAGCCATAGTTTGTTTCCTAAACGTGTGACTCTGTTCTGTTTTGCAATTCAGTTCAAGTGTAGCGGTTTTTACATTCCCTCTCTAAGTGATATCTTATGATAAGTGTCTTTTCTGTGTGACTTATTTCACTTAGAATCGTCGTACCTAAATCCACTCATCGTGCTGCTACTAGCCTTATGACGTGGATTTCATGGCTGAGTGATATTCCATTGTACATGAGGACCACAACTTCTTTATCCATTTTTCTCTTTCCTAGGATATTTAAGGTGTAATGAAGTGGGGGTTCTTGTCAACAGAGCAGCCCTAAACTTTGGGGTGCCTGTGTCTTGCTGATTTTTAGTTTTCCCAATTTATACGCCCATGAGTGGAAGTGCCCTATGCTCTCCAAGCTGTGTTTTTTAGATGTTTCAGAACACACCGTACACTTCTCCAGAGTGGCTGTTGGCAATTTACATCCCACCCATCAGCGTAGCAAGGCTCCCATTTCTCCATGGCCGGTCCTGCATTTCTGGTTTGGACACTTTTTTCCGCATGGCCCTTTTGCCCGCTGGGAAGCGAGACTTCTTTGGAGCGCTGATTGGCCTTTCCAGGTTGCTTGGTTGGCCAAAAAGGGCGTATGCGTTTTTTCCTGAATATATTCAGGAAAAAACGCATACGCCCTTTTTGGCCAAGGGCATCATTGTCCACGTTTTGCCGCTTTTCATGTGCTTTCAAGGCGATTCGAATCTACCTCCTGAAATCTGTTTCCTGCAATTCTGCCTTGCTTTCAAAGCCTCTTCGTTGCCTTCCCTTAATATATTTGTGGACGAGAGGTATCATTTAAAACTCTGCAGGTTTGTGAATTGCAGTGCCCCTGAGCTCCATTTTTCAACTCGCTTTTTTGGGAGCTGGCCGCAAAAGCGCAGGATTGCTTCAGGCCCTCTTCTGGTTCTGGGGGGCAGGCTGAGCTTGTGCTTAATTCTTCTTCCTGATGGGAAAATAGAGTGACCTGTGCCTGTCCCAACACCTAGAGCTAGTCTCTCATTGGTTCCCCCTCTTCCCCTTCATCCTCAGGACAAATTGCAACCTGTACGGAACAGGAGGTTAAAGGTGCTGATTCTCCAAGGAGGGAGATGGCTAGTAAATCGGCTGGAATGGCGAACCCGAGCAAAGGAGATGAGAAATGAGGTGCGTTTTAGAAACCTTTCTGGATCACACGGTGTACCATCTTCGGGGTTTCTCATGCCTGTTTTCGACATAGGAAGATGCCCTTGAACCTGGAGATTTGGGACCCATGGGATGGGTACCATGCAGTATTACTTGAAAGGGTCTGCGTTGGCTCACCCAACCTCACCGAACCTCTCAGCCCCAAGAGTGTCCACCCTTATGTCTCAATCAGCTGTGGGTCTAGATATGGTCAATCCAGGTTGCATCACAGCCCCTGAACGAATTTTGTAAGAATTTCTCTCTCTTTCACTGTCTTTGTTTCACGGGTTTTGAAAAGTAATTTATTTTTATATTGGGGTTTAGCTGCTTTTCACGGCTGTGTTTATGCCGCTTTACACCCCCTTGACTCACTTACGGAGAGATATCAATACATAGGTTTGAAGATTCTTACTAGTCAGATATATTCTTGTGCGGTGAATAGGGGGTGTTGAGTCCAGTTCACTGAAAAAGGAATAGGTCTTGTCTCTTACATATTGGGTTTATGGAACGGTATCGGAGCTAATTTGAAACCCTTGTTTTATGCATCACCCCACCTCACCTTTCCCGTTCAGCAGCCATAGTGTGTTTCCTAAACGTGTGACTCTGTTCTGTTTTGCAATTCAGTTCAAGTGTAGCGGTTTTTACATTCCCTCTAGAAGTGATATCTTATGATAAGTGTCTTTTCTGTGTGACTTATTTCACTTAGAATCGTCGTACCTAAATCCACTCATCGTGCTGCTACTAGCCTTATGACGTGGATTTCATGGCTGAGTGATATTCCATTGTACATGAGGACCACAACTTCTTTATCCATTTTTCTCTTTCCTAGGATATTTAAGGTGTAATGAAGTGGGGGTTCTTGTCAACAGAGCAGCCCTAAACTTTGGGGTGCCTGTGTCTTGCTGATTTTTAGTTTTCCCAATTTATACGCCCATGAGTGGAAGTGCCCTATGCTCTCCAAGCTGTGTTTTTTAGATGTTTCAGAACACACCGTACACTTCTCCAGAGTGGCTGTTGGCAATTTACATCCCTCCCATCAGCGTAGCAAGGCTCCCATTTCTCCATGGCCGGTCCTGCATTTCTGGTTTGGACACTTTTTTCCGCATGGCCCTTTTGCCCGCTGGGAAGCGAGACTTCTTTGGAGCGCTGATTGGCCTTTCCAGGTTGCTTGGTTGGCCAAAAAGGGCGTATGCGTTTTTTCCTGAATATATTCAGGAAAAAAGGCATACGCCCTTTTTGGCCAAGGGCATCATTGTCCACGTTTTGCTGCTTTTCATGTGCTTTCAAGGCGATTCGAATCTACCTCCTGAAATCTGTTTCCTGCAATTCTGCCTTGCTTTCAAAGCCTCTTCGTTGCCTTCCCTTAATATATTTGTGGACGAGAGGTATCATTTAAAACTCTGCAGGTTTGTGAATTGCAGTGCCCTGAGCTCCATTTTTCAACTCGCTTTTTTGGGAGCTGGCCGCAAAAGCGCAGGTTTGCTTCAGGCCCTCTTCTGGTTCTGGGGGGCAGGCTGAGCTTGTGCTTAATTCTTCTTCCTGATGGGAAAATAGAGTGACCTGTGCCTGTCCCAACACCTAGAGCTAGTCTCTCATTGGTTCCCCCTCTTCCCCTTCATCCTCAGGACAAATTGCAACCTGTACGGAACAGGAGGTTAAAGGTGCTGATTCTCCAAGGAGGGAGATGGCTAGTAAATCAGCTGGAATGGCGAACCCGAGCAAAGGAGATGAGAAATGAGGTGCGTTTTAGAAACCGTTCTGGATCACACGGTGTACCATCTTCTGGGTTTCTCATGCCTGTTTTCGACATAGGAAGATGCCCTTGAACCTGGAGATTTGGGACCCATGGGATGGGTACCATGCAGTATTACTTGAAAGGGTCTGCGTTGGCTCACCCAACCTCACCGAACCTCTCAGCCCCAAGAGTGTCCACCCTTATGTCTCAATCAGCTGTGGGTCTAGATATGGTCAATCCAGGTTGCATCACAGCCCCTGAACGAATTTTGTAAGAATTTCTCTCTCTTTCACTGTCTTTGTTTCACGGGTTTTGAAAAGTAATTTATTTTTATATTGGGGTTTAGCTGCTTTTCACGGCTGTGTCTATGCCGCTTTACACCCCCTTGACTCACTTACGGAGAGATATCAATACATAGGTTTGAAGATTCTTCCTAGTCAGATATATTCTTGTGCGGTGAATAGGGGGTGTTGAGTCCAGTTCACTGAAAAAGGAATAGGTCTTGTCTCTTACATATTGGGTTTATGGAACGGTATCGGAGCTAATTTGAAACCCTTGTTTTATGCATCACCCCACCTCACCTTTCCCGTTCAGCAGCCATAGTGTGTTTCCTAAACGTGTGACTCTGTTCTGTTTTGCAATTCAGTTCAAGTGTAGCGGTTTTTACATTCCCTCTAGAAGTGATATCTTATGATAAGTGTCTTTTCTGTGTGACTTATTTCACTTAGAATCGTCGTACCTAAATCCACTCATCGTGCTGCTACTAGCCTTATGACGTGGATTTCATGGCTGAGTGATATTCCATTGTACATGAGGACCACAACTTCTTTATCCATTTTTCTCTTTCCTAGGATATTTAAGGTGTAATGAAGTGGGGGTTCTTGTCAACAGAGCAGCCCTAAACTTTGGGGTGCCTGTGTCTTGCTGATTTTTAGTTTTCCCAATTTATACGCCCATGAGTGGAAGTGCCCTATGCTCTCCAAGCTGTGTTTTTTAGATATTTCAGAACACACCGTACACTTCTCCAGAGTGGCTGTTGGCAATTTACATCCCTCCCATCAGCGTAGCAAGGCTCCCATTTCTCCATGGCCGGTCCTGCATTTCTGGTTTGGACACTTTTTTCCGCATGGCCCTTTTGCCCGCTGGGAAGCGAGACTTCTTTGGAGCGCTGATTGGCCTTTCCAGGTTGCTTGGTTGGCCAAAAAGGGCGTATGCGTTTTTTCCTGAATATATTCAGGAAAAAACGCATACGCCCTTTTTGGCCAAGGGCATCATTGTCCACGTTTTGCCGCTTTTCATGTGCTTTCAAGGCGATTCGAATCTACCTCCTGAAATCTGTTTCCTGCAATTCTGCCTTGCTTTCAAAGCCTCTTCGTTGCCTTCCCTTAATATATTTGTGGACGAGAGGTATCATTTAAAACTCTGCAGGTTTGTGAATTGCAGTGCCCCTGAGCTCCATTTTTCAACTCGCTTTTTTGGGAGCTGGCCGCAAAAGCGCAGGATTGCTTCAGGCCCTCTTCTGGTTCTGGGGGGCAGGCTGAGCTTGTGCTTAATTCTTCTTCCTGATGGGAAAATAGAGTGACCTGTGCCTGTCCCAACACCTAGAGCTAGTCTCTCATTGGTTCCCCCTCTTCCCCTTCATCCTCAGGACAAATTGCAACCTGTACGGAACAGGAGGTTAAAGGTGCTGATTCTCCAAGGAGGGAGATGGCTAGTAAATCGGCTGGAATGGCGAACCCGAGCAAAGGAGATGAGAAATGAGGTGCGTTTTAGAAACCGTTCTGGATCACACGGTGTACCATCTTCTGGGTTTCTCATGCCTGTTTTCGACATAGGAAGATGCCCTTGAACCTGGAGATTTGGGACCCATGGGATGGGTACCATGCAGTATTACTTGAAAGGGTCTGCGTTGGCTCACCCAACCTCACCGAACCTCTCAGCCCCAAGAGTGTCCACCCTTATGTCTCAATCAGCTGTGGGTCTAGATATGGTCAATCCAGGTTGCATCACAGCCCCTGAACGAATTTTGTAAGAATTTCTCTCTCTTTCACTGTCTTTGTTTCACGGGTTTTGAAAAGTAATTTATTTTTATATTGGGGTTTAGCTGCTTTTCACGGCTGTGTTTATGCCGCTTTACACCCCCTTGACTCACTTACGGAGAGATATCAATACATAGGTTTGAAGATTCTTCCTAGTCAGATATATTCTTGTGCGGTGAATAGGGGGTGTTGAGTCCAGTTCACTGAAAAAGGAATAGGTCTTGTTTCTTACATATTGGGTTTATGGAACGGTATCGGAGCTAATTTGAAACCCTTGTTTTATGCATCACCCCACCTCACCTTTCCCGTTCAGCAGCCATAGTGTGTTTCCTAAACGTGTGACTCTGTTCTGTTTTGCAATTCAGTTCAAGTGTAGCGGTTTTTACATTCCCTCTAGAAGTGATATCTTATGATAAGTGTCTTTTCTGTGTGACTTATTTCACTTAGAATCGTCGTACCTAAATCCACTCATCGTGCTGCTACTAGCCTTATGACGTGGATTTCATGGCTGAGTGATATTCCATTGTACATGAGGACCACAACTTCTTTATCCATTTTTCTTTCCTAGGATATTTAAGGTGTAATGAAGTGGGGGTTCTTGTCAACAGAGCAGCCCTAAACTTTGGGGTGCCTGTGTCTTGCTGATTTTTAGTTTTCCCAATTTATACGCCCATGAGTGGAAGTGCCCTATGCTCTCCAAGCTGTGTTTTTTAGATGTTTCAGAACACACCGTACACTTCTCCAGAGTGGCTGTTGGCAATTTACATCCCTCCCATCAGCGTAGCAAGGCTCCCATTTCTCCATGGCCGGTCCTGCATTTCTGGTTTGGACACTTTTTTCCGCATGGCCCTTTTGCCCGCTGGGAAGCGAGACTTCTTTGGAGCGCTGCTTGGCCTTTCCAGGTTGCTTGGTTGGCCAAAAAGGGCGTATGCGTTTTTTCCTGAATATATTCAGGAAAAAACGCATACGCCCTTTTTGGCCAAGGGCATCATTGTCCACGTTTTGCCGCTTTTCATGTGCTTTCAAGGCGATTCGAATCTACCTCCTGAAATCTGTTTCCTGCAATTCTGCCTTGCTTTCAAAGCCTCTTCGTTGCCTTCCCTTAATATATTTGTGGACGAGAGGTATCATTTAAAACTCTGCAGGTTTGTGAATTGCAGTGCCCCTGAGCTCCATTTTTCAACTCGCTTTTTTGGGAGCTGGCCGCAAAAGCGCAGGATTGCTTCAGGCCCTCTTCTGGTTCTGGGGGGCAGGCTGAGCTTGTGCTTAATTCTTCTTCCTGATGGGAAAATAGAGTGACCTGTGCCTGTCCCAACACCTAGAGCTAGTCTCTCATTGGTTCCCCCTCTTCCCCTTCATCCTCAGGACAAATTGCAACCTGTACGGAACAGGAGGTTAAAGGTGCTGATTCTCCAAGGAGGGAGATGGCTAGTAAATCGGCTGGAATGGCGAACCCGAGCAAAGGAGATGAGAAATGAGGTGCGTTTTAGAAACCGTTCTGGATCACACGGTGTACCATCTTCTGGGTTTCTCATGCCTGTTTTCGACATAGGAAGATGCCCTTGAACCTGGAGATTTGGGACCCATGGGATGGGTACCATGCAGTATTACTTGAAAGGGTCTGCGTTGGCTCACCCAACCTCACCGAACCTCTCAGCCCCAAGAGTGTCCACCCTTATGTCTCAATCAGCTGTGGGTCTAGATATGGTCAATCCAGGTTGCATCACAGCCCCTGAACGAATTTTGTAAGAATTTCTCTCTCTTTCACTGTCTTTGTTTCACGGATTTTGAAAAGTAATTTATTTTTATATTGGGGTTTAGCTGCTTTTCACGGCTGTGTTTATGCCGCTTTACACCCCCTTGACTCACTTACGGAGAGATATCAATACATAGGTTTGAAGATTCTTCCTAGTCAGATATATTCTTGTGCGGTGAATAGGGGGTGTTGAGTCCAGTTCACTGAAAAAGGAATAGGTCTTGTCTCTTACATATTGGGTTTATGGAACGGTATCGGAGCTAATTTGAAACCCTTGTTTTATGCATCACCCCACCTCACCTTTCCCGTTCAGCAGCCATAGTGTGTTTCCTAAACGTGTGACTCTGTTCTGTTTTGCAATTCAGTTCAAGTGTAGCGGTTTTTACATTCCCTCTCTAAGTGATATCTTATGATAAGTGTCTTTTCTGTGTGACTTATTTCACTTAGAATCGTCGTACCTAAATCCACTCATCGTGCTGCTACTAGCCTTATGACGTGGATTTCATGGCTGAGTGATATTCCATTGTACATGAGGACCACAACTTCTTTATCCATTTTTCTTTCCTAGGATATTTAAGGTGTAATGAAGTGGGGGTTCTTGTCAACAGAGCAGCCCTAAACTTTGGGGTGCCTGTGTCTTGCTGATTTTTAGTTTTCCCAATTTATACGCCCATGAGTGGAAGTGCCCTATGCTCTCCAAGCTGTGTTTTTTAGATGTTTTAGAACACACCGTACACTTCTCCAGAGTGGCTGTTGGCAATTTACATCCCTCCCATCAGCGTAGCAAGGCTCCCATTTCTCCATGGCCGGTCCTGCATTTCTGGTTTGGACACTTTTTTCCGCATGGCCCTTTTGCCCGCTGGGAAGCGAGACTTCTTTGGAGCGCTGATTGGCCTTTCCAGGTTGCTTGGTTGGCCAAAAAGGGCGTATGCGTTTTTTCCTGAATATATTCAGGAAAAAACGCATACGCCCTTTTTGGCCAAGGGCATCATTGTCCACGTTTTGCCGCTTTTCATGTGCTTTCAAGGCGATTCGAATCTACCTCCTGAAATCTGTTTCCTGCAATTCTGCCTTGCTTTCAAAGCCTCTTCATTGCCTTCCCTTAATATATTTGTGGACGAGAGGTATCATTTAAAACTCTGCAGGTTTGTGAATTGCAGTGCCCCTGAGCTCCATTTTTCAACTCGCTTTTTTGGGAGCTGGCCGCAAAAGCGCAGGATTGCTTCAGGCCCTCTTCTTTTTCTGGGGGGCAGGCTGAGCTTGTGCTTAATTCTTCTTCCTGATGGGAAAATAGAGTGACCTGTGCCTGTCCCAACACCTAGAGCTAGTCTCTCATTGGTTCCCCCTCTTCCCCTTCATCCTCAGGACAAATTGCAACCTGTACGGAACAGGAGGTTAAAGGTGCTGATTCTCCAAGGAGGGAGATGGCTAGTAAATCGGCTGGAATGGCGAACCCGAGCAAAGGAGATGAGAAATGAGGTGCGTTTTAGAAACCGTTCTGGATCACACGGTGTACCATCTTCTGGGTTTCTCATGCCTGTTTTCGACATAGGAAGATGCCCTTGAACCTGGAGATTTGGGACCCATGGGATGGGTACCATGCAGTATTACTTGAAAGGGTCTGCGTTGGCTCACCCAACCTCACCGAACCTCTCAGCCCCAAGAGTGTCCACCCTTATGTCTCAATCAGCTGTGGGTCTAGATATGGTCAATCCAGGTTGCATCACAGCCCCTGAACGAATTTTGTAAGAATTTCTCTCTCTTTCACTGTCTTTGTTTCACGGGTTTTGAAAAGTAATTTATTTTTATATTGGGGTTTAGCTGCTTTTCACGGCTGTGTTTATGCCGCTTTACACCCCCTTGACTCACTTACGGAGAGATATCAATACATAGGTTTGAAGATTCTTCCTAGTCAGATATATTCTTGTGCGGTGAATAGGGGGTGTTGAGTCCAGTTCACTGAAAAAGGAATAGGTCTTGTCTCTTACATATTGGGTTTATGGAACGGTATCGGAGCTAATTTGAAACCCTTGTTTTATGCATCACCCCACCTCACCTTTCCCGTTCAGCAGCCATAGTGTGTTTCCTAAACGTGTGACTCTGTTCTGTTTTGCAATTCAGTTCAAGTGTAGCGGTTTTTACATTCCCTCTCTAAGTGATATCTTATGATAAGTGTCTTTTCTGTGTGACTTATTTCACTTAGAATCGTCGTACCTAAATCCACTCATCGTGCTGCTACTAGCCTTATGACGTGGATTTCATGGCTGAGTGATATTCCATTGTATATGAGGACCACAACTTCTTTATCCATTTTTCTTTCCTAGGATATTTAAGGTGTAATGAAGTGGGGGTTCTTGTCAACAGAGCAGCCCTAAACTTTGGGGTGCCTGTGTCTTGCTGATTTTTAGTTTTCCCAATTTATACGCCCATGAGTGGAAGTGCCCTATGCTCTCCAAGCTGTGTTTTTTAGATGTTTCAGAACACACCGTACACTTCTCCAGAGTGGCTGTTGGCAATTTACATCCCTCCCATCAGCGTAGCAAGGCTCCCATTTCTCCATGGCCGGTCCTGCATTTCTGGTTTGGACACTTTTTTCCGCATGGCCCTTTTGCTCGCTGGGAAGCGAGACTTCTTTGGAGCACTGATTGGCCTTTCCAGGTTGCTTGGTTGGCCAAAAAGGGCGTATGCGTTTTTTCCTGAATATATTCAGGAAAAAACGCATACGCCCTTTTTGGCCAAGGGCATCATTGTCCACGTTTTGCCGCTTTTCATGTGCTTTCAAGGCGATTCGAATCTACCTCCTGAAATCTGTTTCCTGCAATTCTGCCTTGCTTTCAAAGCCTCTTCGTTGCCTTCCCTTAGTATATTTGTGGACGAGAGGTATCATTTAAAACTCTGCAGGTTTGTGAATTGCAGTGCCCCTGAGCTCCATTTTTCAACTCGCTTTTTTGGGAGCTGGCCGCAAAAGCGCAGGATTGCTTCAGGCCCTCTTCTGGTTCTGGGGGGCAGGCTGAGCTTGTGCTTAATTCTTCTTCCTGATGGGAAAATAGAGTGACCTGTGCCTGTCCCAACACCTAGAGCTAGTCTCTCATTGGTTCCCCCTCTTCCCGTTCATCCTCAGGACAAATTGCAACCTGTACGGAACAGGAGGTTAAAGGTGCTGATTCTCCAAGGAGGGAGATGGCTAGTAAATCGGCTGGAATGGCGAACCCGAGCCAAGGAGATGAGAAATGAGGTGCGTTTTAGAAACCTTTCCCGATCACACGGTGTACCATCTTCTGGGTTTCTCATGCCTGTTTTCGTCGTAGGAAGATGCCCTTGAACCTGGAGATTTGGGACCCATGGGATGGGTACCATGCAGTATTACTTGAAAGGGTCTGCGTTGGCTCACCCAACCTCACCGAACCTCTCAGCCCCAAGAGTGTCCACCCTTATGTCTCAATCAGCTGTGGGTCTAGATATGGTCAATCCAGGTTGCATCACAGCCCCTGAACGAATTTTGTAAGAATTTCTCTCTCTTTCACTGTCTTTGTTTCACGGGTTTTGAAAAGTAATTTATTTTTATATTGGGGTTTAGCTGCTTTTCACGGCTGTGTTTATGCCGCTTTACACCCCCTTGACTCACTTACGGAGAGATATCAATACATAGGTTTGAAGATTCTTACTAGTCAGATATATTCTTGTGCGGTGAATAGGGGGTGTTGAGTCCAGTTCACTGAAAAAGGAATAGGTCTTGTCTCTTACATATTGGGTTTATGGAACGGTATCGGAGCTAATTTGAAACCCTTGTTTTATGCATCACCCCACCTCACCTTTCCCGTTCAGCAGCCATAGTGTGTTTTCTAAACGTGTGACTCTGTTCTGTTTTGTAATTCAGTTCAAGTGTAGCGGTTTCTACATTCCCTCTCTAAGTGATATCTTAGGATAAGTGTCTTTTTCTGTGTGACTTATTTCACTTAGAATCGTCGTACCTAAATCCACTCATCGTGCTGCTACTAGCCTTATGACGTTGATTTCATGGCTGAGTGATATTCCATTGTACATGAGGACCACAACTTCTTTATCCATTTTTCGCTTTCCTAGGATATTTAAGGTGTAATGAAGTCGGGGTTCTTGTCAACAGAGCAGCCCTAAACTTTGGGGTGCCTGTGTCTTGCTGATTTTTAGTTTTCCCAATTTATACGCCCATGAGTGGAAGTGCCCTATGCTCTCCAAGCTGTGTTTTTTAGATGTTTCAGAACACACCGTACACTTCTCCAGAGTGGCTGTTGGCAATTTACATCCCACCCATCAGCGTAGCAAGGCTCCCATTTCTCCATGGCCGGTCCTGCATTTCTGGTTTGGACACTTTTTTCCGCATGGCCCTTTTGCCCGCTGGGAAGCGAGACTTCTTTGGAGCGCTGATTGGCCTTTCCAGGTTGCTTGGTTGGCCAAAAAGGGCGTATGCGTTTTTTCCTGAATATATTCAGGAAAAAACGCATACGCCCTTTTTGGCCAAGGGCATCATTGTCCACGTTTTGCCGCTTTTCATGTGCTTTCAAGGCGATTCGAATCTACCTCCTGAAATCTGTTTCCTGCAATTCTGCCTTGCTTTCAAAGCCTCTTCGTTGCCTTCCCTTAATATATTTGTGGACGAGAGGTATCATTTAAAACTGTGCAGGTTTGTGAATTGCAGTGCCCCTGAGCTCCATTTTTCAACTCGCTTTTTTGGGAGCTGGCCGCAAAAGCGCAGGATTGCTTCAGGCCCTCTTCTGGTTCTGGGGGGCAGGCTGAGCTTGTGCTTAATTCTTCTTCCTGATGGGAAAATAGAGTGACCTGTGCCTGTCCCAACACCTAGAGCTAGTCTCTCATTGGTTCCCCCTCTTCCCGTTCATCCTCAGGACAAATTGCAACCTGTACGGAACAGGAGGTTAAAGGTGCTGATTCTCCAAGGAGGGAGATGGCTAGTAAATCGGCTGGAATGGCGAACCCGAGCAAAGGAGATGAGAAATGAGGTGCGTTTTAGAAACCTTTCCCGATCACACGGTGTACCATCTTCTGGGTTTCTCATGCCTGTTTTCGACGTAGGAAGATGCCCTTGAACCTGGAGATTTGGGACCCATGGGATGGGTACCATGCAGTATTACTTGAAAGGGTCTGCGTTGGCTCACCCAACCTCACCGAACCTCTCAGCCCCAAGAGTGTCCACCCTTATGTCTCAATCAGCTGTGGGTCTAGATATGGTCAATCCAGGTTGCATCACAGCCCCTGAACGAATTTTGTAAGAATTTCTCTCTCTTTCACTGTCTTTGTTTCACGGGTTTTGAAAAGTAATTTATTTTTATAATGGGGTTTAGCTGCTTTTCACGGCTGTGTTTATGGCGCTTTACACCCCCTTGACTCACTTACAGAGAGATATCAATACATAGGTTTGAAGATTCTTACTAGTCAGATATATTCTTGTGCGGTGAATAGGGGGTGTTGAGTCCAGTTCACTGAAAAAGGAATAGGTCTTGTCTCTTACATATTGGGTTTATGGAACGGTATCGGAGCTAATTTGAAACCCTTGTTTTATGCATCACCCCACCTCACCTTTCCCGTTCAGCAGCCATAGTGTGTTTCCTAAACGTGTGACTCTGTTCTGTTTTGCAATTCAGTTCAAGTGTAGCGGTTTTTACATTCCCTCTAGAAGTGATATCTTATGATAAGTGTCTTTTTCTGTGTGACTTATTTCACTTAGAATCGTCGTACCTAAATCCACTCATCGTGCTGCTACTAGCCTTATGACGTTGATTTCATGGCTGAGTGATATTCCATTGTACATGAGGACCACAACTTCTTTATCCATTTTTCTCTTTCCTAGGATATTTAAGGTGTAATGAAGTGGGGGTTCTTGTCAACAGAGCAGCCCTAAACTTTGGGGTGCCTGTGTCTTGCTGATTTTTAGTTTTCCCAATTTATACGCCCATGAGTGGAAGTGCCCTATGCTCTCCAAGCTGTGTTTTTTAGATGTTTCAGAACACACCGTACACTTCTCCAGAGTGGCTGTTGGCAATTTACATCCCACCCATCAGCGTAGCAAGGCTCCCATTTCTCCATGGCCGGTCCTGCATTTCTGGTTTGGACACTTTTTTCCGCATGGCCCTTTTGCCCGCTGGGAAGCGAGACTTCTTTGGAGCGCTGATTGGCCTTTCCAGGTTGCTTGGTTGGCCAAAAAGGGCGTATGCGTTTTTTTCCTGAATATATTCAGGAAAAAACGCATACGCCCTTTTTGGCCAAGGGCATCATTGTCCACGTTTTGCCGCTTTTCATGTGCTTTCAAGGCGATTCGAATCTACCTCCTGAAATCTGTTTCCTGCAATTCTGCCTTGCTTTCAAAGCCTCTTCGTTGCCTTCCCTTAATATATTTGTGGACGAGAGGTATCATTTAAAACTCTGCAGGTTTGTGAATTGCAGTGCCCCTGAGCTCCATTTTTCAACTCGCTTTTTTGGGAGCTGGCCGCAAAAGCGCAGGATTGCTTCAGGCCCTCTTCTGGTTCTGGGGGGCAGGCTGAGCTTGTGCTTAATTCTTCTTCCTGATGGGAAAATAGAGTGACCTGTGCCTGTCCCAACACCTAGAGCTAGTCTCTCATTGGTTCCCCCTCTTCCCGTTCATCCTCAGGACAAATTGCAACCTGTACGGAACAGGAGGTTAAAGGTGCTGATTCTCCAAGGAGGGAGATGGCTAGTAAATCGGCTGGAATGGCGAACCCGAGCAAAGGAGATGAGAAATGAGGTGCGTTTTAGAAACCTTTCCCGATCACACGGTGTACCATCTTCTGGGTTTCTCATGCCTGTTTTCGACGTAGGAAGATGCCCTTGAACCTGGAGATTTGGGACCCATGGGATGGGTACCATGCAGTATTTCTTGAAAGGGTCTGCGTTGGCTCACCCAACCTCACCGAACCTCTCAGCCCCAAGAGTGTCCACCCTTATGTCTCAATCAGCTGTGGGTCTAGATATGGTCAATCCAGGTTGCATCACAGCCCCTGAACGAATTTTGTAAGAATTTCTCTCTCTTTCACTGTCTTTGTTTCACGGGTTTTGAAAAGTAATTTATTTTTATAATGGGGTTTAGCTGCTTTTCACGGCTGTGTTTATGCCGCTTTACACCCCCTTGACTCACTTACGGAGAGATATCAATACATAGGTTTGAAGATTCTTACTAGTCAGATATATTCTTGTGCGGTGAATAGGGGGTGTTGAGTCCAGTTCACTGAAAAAGGAATAGGTCTTGTCTCTTACATATTGGGTTTATGGAACGGTATCGGAGCTAATTTGAAACCCTTGTTTTATGCATCACCCCAACTCACCTTTCCCGTTCAGCAGCCATAGTGTGTTTCCTAAACGTGTGACTCTGTTCTGTTTTGCAATTCAGTTCAAGTGTAGCGGTTTTTACATTCCCTCTCTAAGTGATATCTTATGATAAGTGTCTTTTTCTGTGTGACTTATTTCACTTAGAATATTCGTACCTAAATCCACTCATCGTGCTGCTACTAGCCTTATGACGTTGATTTCATGGCTGAGTGATATTCCATTGTACATGAGGACCACAACTTCTTTATCCATTTTTCTCTTTCCTAGGATATTTAAGGTGTAATGAAGTGGGGGTTCTTGTCAACAGAGCAGCCCTAAACTTTGGGGTGCCTGTGTCTTGCTGATTTTTAGTTTTCCCAATTTATACGCCCATGAGTGGAAGTGCCCTATGCTCTCCAAGCTGTGTTTTTTAGATGTTTCAGGACCCACCGTACACTTCTCCAGAGTGGCTGTTGGCAATTTACATCCCACCCATCAGCGTAGCAAGGCTCCCATTTCTCCATGGCCGGTCCTGCATTTCTGGTTTGGACACTTTTTTCCGCATGGCCCTTTTGCCCGCTGGGAAGCGAGACTTCTTTGGAGCGCTGATTGGCCTTTCCAGGTTGCTTGGTTGGCCAAAAAGGGCGTATGCATTTTTTCCTGAATATATTCAGGAAAAAACGCATACGCCCTTTTTGGCCAAGGGCATCATTGTCCACGTTTTGCCGCTTTTCAGGTGCTTTCAAGGCGATTCGAATCTACCTCCTGAAATCTGTTTCCTGCAATTCTGCCTTGCTTTCAAAGCCTCTTCGTTGCCTTCCCTTAATATATTTGTGGACGAGAGGTATCATTTAAAACTCTGCAGGTTTGTGAATTGCAGTGCCCCTGAGCTCCATTTTTCAACTCGCTTTTTTGGGAGCTGGCCGCAAAAGCGCAGGATTGCTTCAGGCCCTCTTCTGGTTCTGGGGGGCAGGCTGAGCTTGTGCTTAATTCTTCTTCCTGATGGGAAAATAGAGTGACCTGTGCCTGTCCCAACACCTAGAGCTAGTCTCTCATTGGTTCCCCCTCTTCCCCTTCATCCTCAGGACAAATTGCAACCTGTACGGAACAGGAGGTTAAAGGTGCTGATTCTCCAAGGAGGGAGATGGCTAGTAAATCGGCTGGAATGGCGAACCTGAGCAAAGGAGATGAGAAATGAGGTGCGTTTTAGAAACCTTTCCCGATCACACGGTGTACCATCTTCTGGGTTTCTCATGCCTGTTTTCGACATAGGAAGATGCCCTTGAACCTGGAGATTTGGGACCCATGGGATGGGTACCATGCAGTATTACTTGAAAGGGTCTGCGTTGGCTCACCCAACCTCACCGAACCTCTCAGCCCCAAGAGTGTCCACCCTTATGTCTCAATCAGCTGTGGGTCTAGATATGGTCAATCCAGGTTGCATCACAGCCCCTGAACGAATTTTGTAAGAATTTCTCTCTCTTTCACTGTCTTTGTTTCACGGGTTTTGAAAAGTAATTTATTTTTATATTGGGGTTTAGCTGCTTTTCACGGCTGTGTTTATGCCGCTTTACACCCCCTTGACTCACTTACGGAGAGATATCAATACATAGGTTTGAAGATTCTTACTAGTCAGATATATTCTTGTGCGGTGAATAGGGGGTGTTGAGTCCAGTTCACTGAAAAAGGAATAGGTCTTGTCTCTTACATATTGGGTTTATGGAACGGTATCGGAGCTAATTTGAAACCCTTGTTTTATGCATCACCCCATCTCACCTTTCCCGTTCAGCAGCCATAGTTTGTTTCCTAAACGTGTGACTCTGTTCTGTTTTGCAATTCAGTTCAAGTGTAGCGGTTTTTACATTCCCTCTCTAAGTGATATCTTATGATAAGTGTCTTTTCTGTGTGACTTATTTCACTTAGAATCGTCGTACCTAAATCCACTCATCGTGCTGCTACTAGCCTTATGACGTGGATTTCATGGCTGAGTGATATTCCATTGTACATGAGGACCACAACTTCTTTATCCATTTTTCTCTTTCCTAGGATATTTAAGGTGTAATGAAGTGGGGGTTCTTGTCAACAGAGCAGCCCTAAACTTTGGGGTGCCTGTGTCTTGCTGATTTTTAGTTTTCCCAATTTATACGCCCATGAGTGGAAGTGCCCTATGCTCTCCAAGCTGTGTTTTTTAGATGTTTCAGAACACACCGTACACTTCTCCAGAGTGGCTGTTGGCAATTTACATCCCACCCATCAGCGTAGCAAGGCTCCCATTTCTCCATGGCCGGTCCTGCATTTCTGGTTTGGACACTTTTTTCCGCATGGCCCTTTTGCCCGCTGGGAAGCGAGACTTCTTTGGAGCACTGATTGGCCTTTCCAGGTTGCTTGGTTGGCCAAAAAGGGCGTATGCGTTTTTTCCTGAATATATTCAGGAAAAAACGCATACGCCCTTTTTGGCCAAGGGCATCATTGTCCACGTTTTGCCGCTTTTCATGTGCTTTCAAGGCGATTCGAATCTACCTCCTGAAATCTGTTTCCTGCAATTCTGCCTTGCTTTCAAAGCCTCTTCGTTGCCTTCCCTTAATATATTTGTGGACGAGAGGTATCATTTAAAACTCTGCAGGTTTGTGAATTGCAGTGCCCCTGAGCTCCATTTTTCAACTCGCTTTTTTGGGAGCTGGCCGCAAAAGCGCAGGATTGCTTCAGGCCCTCTTCTGGTTCTGGGGGGCAGGCTGAGCTTGTGCTTAATTCTTCTTCCTGATGGGAAAATAGAGTGACCTGTGCCTGTCCCAACACCTAGAGCTAGTCTCTCATTGGTTCCCCCTCTTCCCCTTCATCCTCAGGACAAATTGCAACCTGTACGGAACAGGAGGTTAAAGGTGCTGATTCTCCAAGGAGGGAGATGGCTAGTAAATCGGCTGGAATGGCGAACCCGAGCAAAGGAGATGAGAAATGAGGTGCGTTTTAGAAACCTTTCTGGATCACACGGTGTACCATCTTCGGGGTTTCTCATGCCTGTTTTCGACATAGGAAGATGCCCTTGAACCTGGAGATTTGGGACCCATGGGATGGGTACCATGCAGTATTACTTGAAAGGGTCTGCGTTGGCTCACCCAACCTCACCGAACCTCTCAGCCCCAAGAGTGTCCACCCTTATGTCTCAATCAGCTGTGGGTCTAGATATGGTCAATCCAGGTTGCATCACAGCCCCTGAACCAATTTTGTAAGAATTTCTCTCTCTTTCACTGTCTTTGTTTCACGGGTTTTGAAAAGTAATTTATTTATATATTGGGGTTTAGCTGCTTTTCACGGCTGTGTTTATGCCGCTTTACACCCCCTTGACTCACTTACGGAGAGATATCAATACATAGGTTTGAAGATTCTTACTAGTCAGATATATTCTTGTGCGGTGAATAGGGGGTGTTGAGTCCAGTTCACTGAAAAAGGAATAGGTCTTGTCTCTTACATATTGGGTTTATGGAACGGTATCGGAGCTAATTTGAAACCCTTGTTTTATGCATCACCCCACCTCACCTTTCCCGTTCAGCAGCCATAGTGTGTTTCCTAAACGTGTGACTCTGTTCTGTTTTGCAATTCAGTTCAAGTGTAGCGGTTTTTACATTCCCTCTAGAAGTGATATCTTATGATAAGTGTCTTTTCTGTGTGACTTATTTCACTTAGAATCGTCGTACCTAAATCCACTCATCGTGCTGCTACTAGCCTTATGACGTGGATTTCATGGCTGAGTGATATTCCATTGTACATGAGGACCACAACTTCTTTATCCATTTTTCTCTTTCCTAGGATATTTAAGGTGTAATGAAGTGGGGGTTCTTGTCAACAGAGCAGCCCTAAACTTTGGGGTGCCTGTGTCTTGCTGATTTTTAGTTTTCCCAATTTATACGCCCATGAGTGGAAGTGCCCTATGCTCTCCAAGCTGTGTTTTTTAGATGTTTCAGAACACACCGTACACTTCTCCAGAGTGGCTGTTGGCAATTTACATCCCTCCCATCAGCGTAGCAAGGCTCCCATTTCTCCATGGCCGGTCCTGCATTTCTGGTTTGGACACTTTTTTCCGCATGGCCCTTTTGCCCGCTGGGAAGCGAGACTTCTTTGGAGCGCTGATTGGCCTTTCCAGGTTGCTTGGTTGGCCAAAAAGGGCGTATGCGTTTTTTCCTGAATATATTCAGGAAAAAAGGCATACGCCCTTTTTGGCCAAGGGCATCATTGTCCACGTTTTGCTGCTTTTCATGTGCTTTCAAGGCGATTCGAATCTACCTCCTGAAATCTGTTTCCTGCAATTCTGCCTTGCTTTCAAAGCCTCTTCGTTGCCTTCCCTTAATATATTTGTGGACGAGAGGTATCATTTAAAACTCTGCAGGTTTGTGAATTGCAGTGCCCTGAGCTCCATTTTTCAACTCGCTTTTTTGGGAGCTGGCCGCAAAAGCGCAGGTTTGCTTCAGGCCCTCTTCTGGTTCTGGGGGGCAGGCTGAGCTTGTGCTTAATTCTTCTTCCTGATGGGAAAATAGAGTGACCTGTGCCTGTCCCAACACCTAGAGCTAGTCTCTCATTGGTTCCCCCTCTTCCCCTTCATCCTCAGGACAAATTGCAACCTGTACGGAACAGGAGGTTAAAGGTGCTGATTCTCCAAGGAGGGAGATGGCTAGTAAATCAGCTGGAATGGCGAACCCGAGCAAAGGAGATGAGAAATGAGGTGCGTTTTAGAAACCGTTCTGGATCACACGGTGTACCATCTTCTGGGTTTCTCATGCCTGTTTTCGACATAGGAAGATGCCCTTGAACCTGGAGATTTGGGACCCATGGGATGGGTACCATGCAGTATTACTTGAAAGGGTCTGCGTTGGCTCACCCAACCTCACCGAACCTCTCAGCCCCAAGAGTGTCCACCCTTATGTCTCAATCAGCTGTGGGTCTAGATATGGTCAATCCAGGTTGCATCACAGCCCCTGAACGAATTTTGTAAGAATTTCTCTCTCTTTCACTGTCTTTGTTTCACGGGTTTTGAAAAGTAATTTATTTTTATATTGGGGTTTAGCTGCTTTTCACGGCTGTGTCTATGCCGCTTTACACCCCCTTGACTCACTTACGGAGAGATATCAATACATAGGTTTGAAGATTCTTCCTAGTCAGATATATTCTTGTGCGGTGAATAGGGGGTGTTGAGTCCAGTTCACTGAAAAAGGAATAGGTCTTGTCTCTTACATATTGGGTTTATGGAACGGTATCGGAGCTAATTTGAAACCCTTGTTTTATGCATCACCCCACCTCACCTTTCCCGTTCAGCAGCCATAGTGTGTTTCCTAAACGTGTGACTCTGTTCTGTTTTGCAATTCAGTTCAAGTGTAGCGGTTTTTACATTCCCTCTAGAAGTGATATCTTATGATAAGTGTCTTTTCTGTGTGACTTATTTCACTTAGAATCGTCGTACCTAAATCCACTCATCGTGCTGCTACTAGCCTTATGACGTGGATTTCATGGCTGAGTGATATTCCATTGTACATGAGGACCACAACTTCTTTATCCATTTTTCTCTTTCCTAGGATATTTAAGGTGTAATTAAGTGGGGGTTCTTGTCAACAGAGCAGCCCTAAACTTTGGGGTGCCTGTGTCTTGCTGATTTTTAGTTTTCCCAATTTATACGCCCATGAGTGGAAGTGCCCTATGCTCTCCAAGCTGTGTTTTTTAGATATTTCAGAACACACCGTACACTTCTCCAGAGTGGCTGTTGGCAATTTACATCCCTCCCATCAGCGTAGCAAGGCTCCCATTTCTCCATGGCCGGTCCTGCATTTCTGGTTTGGACACTTTTTTCCGCATGGCCCTTTTGCCCGCTGGGAAGCGAGACTTCTTTGGAGCGCTGATTGGCCTTTCCAGGTTGCTTGGTTGGCCAAAAAGGGCGTATGCGTTTTTTCCTGAATATATTCAGGAAAAAACGCATACGCCCTTTTTGGCCAAGGGCATCATTGTCCACGTTTTGCCGCTTTTCATGTGCTTTCAAGGCGATTCGAATCTACCTCCTGAAATCTGTTTCCTGCAATTCTGCCTTGCTTTCAAAGCCTCTTCGTTGCCTTCCCTTAATATATTTGTGGACGAGAGGTATCATTTAAAACTCTGCAGGTTTGTGAATTGCAGTGCCCCTGAGCTCCATTTTTCAACTCGCTTTTTTGGGAGCTGGCCGCAAAAGCGCAGGATTGCTTCAGGCCCTCTTCTGGTTCTGGGGGGCAGGCTGAGCTTGTGCTTAATTCTTCTTCCTGATGGGAAAATAGAGTGACCTGTGCCTGTCCCAACACCTAGAGCTAGTCTCTCATTGGTTCCCCCTCTTCCCCTTCATCCTCAGGACAAATTGCAACCTGTACGGAACAGGAGGTTAAAGGTGCTGATTCTCCAAGGAGGGAGATGGCTAGTAAATCGGCTGGAATGGCGAACCCGAGCAAAGGAGATGAGAAATGAGGTGCGTTTTAGAAACCGTTCTGGATCACACGGTGTACCATCTTCTGGGTTTCTCATGCCTGTTTTCGACATAGGAAGATGCCCTTGAACCTGGAGATTTGGGACCCATGGGATGGGTACCATGCAGTATTACTTGAAAGGGTCTGCGTTGGCTCACCCAACCTCACCGAACCTCTCAGCCCCAAGAGTGTCCACCCTTATGTCTCAATCAGCTGTGGGTCTAGATATGGTCAATCCAGGTTGCATCACAGCCCCTGAACGAATTTTGTAAGAATTTCTCTCTCTTTCACTGTCTTTGTTTCACGGGTTTTGAAAAGTAATTTATTTTTATATTGGGGTTTAGCTGCTTTTCACGGCTGTGTTTATGCCGCTTTACACCCCCTTGACTCACTTACGGAGAGATATCAATACATAGGTTTGAAGATTCTTCCTAGTCAGATATATTCTTGTGCGGTGAATAGGGGGTGTTGAGTCCAGTTCACTGAAAAAGGAATAGGTCTTGTTTCTTACATATTGGGTTTATGGAACGGTATCGGAGCTAATTTGAAACCCTTGTTTTATGCATCACCCCACCTCACCTTTCCCGTTCAGCAGCCATAGTGTGTTTCCTAAACGTGTGACTCTGTTCTGTTTTGCAATTCAGTTCAAGTGTAGCGGTTTTTACATTCCCTCTAGAAGTGATATCTTATGATAAGTGTCTTTTCTGTGTGACTTATTTCACTTAGAATCGTCGTACCTAAATCCACTCATCGTGCTGCTACTAGCCTTATGACGTGGATTTCATGGCTGAGTGATATTCCATTGTACATGAGGACCACAACTTCTTTATCCATTTTTCTTTCCTAGGATATTTAAGGTGTAATGAAGTGGGGGTTCTTGTCAACAGAGCAGCCCTAAACTTTGGGGTGCCTGTGTCTTGCTGATTTTTAGTTTTCCCAATTTATACGCCCATGAGTGGAAGTGCCCTATGCTCTCCAAGCTGTGTTTTTTAGATGTTTCAGAACACACCGTACACTTCTCCAGAGTGGCTGTTGGCAATTTACATCCCTCCCATCAGCGTAGCAAGGCTCCCATTTCTCCATGGCCGGTCCTGCATTTCTGGTTTGGACACTTTTTTCCGCATGGCCCTTTTGCCCGCTGGGAAGCGAGACTTCTTTGGAGCGCTGATTGGCCTTTCCAGGTTGCTTGGTTGGCCAAAAAGGGCGTATGCGTTTTTTCCTGAATATATTCAGGAAAAAACGCATACGCCCTTTTTGGCCAAGGGCATCATTGTCCACGTTTTGCCGCTTTTCATGTGCTTTCAAGGCGATTCGAATCTACCTCCTGAAATCTGTTTCCTGCAATTCTGCCTTGCTTTCAAAGCCTCTTCGTTGCCTTCCCTTAATATATTTGTGGACGAGAGGTATCATTTAAAACTCTGCAGGTTTGTGAATTGCAGTGCCCCTGAGCTCCATTTTTCAACTCGCTTTTTTGGGAGCTGGCCGCAAAAGCGCAGGATTGCTTCAGGCCCTCTTCTGGTTCTGGGGGGCAGGCTGAGCTTGTGCTTAATTCTTCTTCCTGATGGGAAAATAGAGTGACCTGTGCCTGTCCCAACACCTAGAGCTAGTCTCTCATTGGTTCCCCCTCTTCCCCTTCATCCTCAGGACAAATTGCAACCTGTACGGAACAGGAGGTTAAAGGTGCTGATTCTCCAAGGAGGGAGATGGCTAGTAAATCGGCTGGAATGGCGAACCCGAGCAAAGGAGATGAGAAATGAGGTGCGTTTTAGAAACCGTTCTGGATCACACGGTGTACCATCTTCTGGGTTTCTCATGCCTGTTTTCGACATAGGAAGATGCCCTTGAACCTGGAGATTTGGGACCCATGGGATGGGTACCATGCAGTATTACTTGAAAGGGTCTGCGTTGGCTCACCCAACCTCACCGAACCTCTCAGCCCCAAGAGTGTCCACCCTTATGTCTCAATCAGCTGTGGGTCTAGATATGGTCAATCCAGGTTGCATCACAGCCCCTGAACGAATTTTGTAAGAATTTCTCTCTCTTTCACTGTCTTTGTTTCACGGATTTTGAAAAGTAATTTATTTTTATATTGGGGTTTAGCTGCTTTTCACGGCTGTGTTTATGCCGCTTTACACCCCCTTGACTCACTTACGGAGAGATATCAATACATAGGTTTGAAGATTCTTCCTAGTCAGATATATTCTTGTGCGGTGAATAGGGGGTGTTGAGTCCAGTTCACTGAAAAAGGAATAGGTCTTGTCTCTTACATATTGGGTTTATGGAACGGTATCGGAGCTAATTTGAAACCCTTGTTTTATGCATCACCCCACCTCACCTTTCCCGTTCAGCAGCCATAGTGTGTTTCCTAAACGTGTGACTCTGTTCTGTTTTGCAATTCAGTTCAAGTGTAGCGGTTTTTACATTCCCTCTCTAAGTGATATCTTATGATAAGTGTCTTTTCTGTGTGACTTATTTCACTTAGAATCGTCGTACCTAAATCCACTCATCGTGCTGCTACTA
Source organism: Balaenoptera acutorostrata (assembly GCF_949987535.1). Classification (NCBI taxonomy): domain Eukaryota; kingdom Metazoa; phylum Chordata; class Mammalia; order Artiodactyla; family Balaenopteridae; genus Balaenoptera; species Balaenoptera acutorostrata. The sequence continues at coordinate 143,166 of NW_026646462.1, forward strand.
GCCTTATGACGTGGATTTCATGGCTGAGTGATATTCCATTGTACATGAGGACCACAACTTCTTTATCCATTTTTCTTTCCTAGGATATTTAAGGTGTAATGAAGTGGGGGTTCTTGTCAACAGAGCAGCCCTAAACTTTGGGGTGCCTGTGTCTTGCTGATTTTTAGTTTTCCCAATTTATACGCCCATGAGTGGAAGTGCCCTATGCTCTCCAAGCTGTGTTTTTTAGATGTTTTAGAACACACCGTACACTTCTCCAGAGTGGCTGTTGGCAATTTACATCCCTCCCATCAGCGTAGCAAGGCTCCCATTTCTCCATGGCCGGTCCTGCATTTCTGGTTTGGACACTTTTTTCCGCATGGCCCTTTTGCCCGCTGGGAAGCGAGACTTCTTTGGAGCGCTGATTGGCCTTTCCAGGTTGCTTGGTTGGCCAAAAAGGGCGTATGCGTTTTTTCCTGAATATATTCAGGAAAAAACGCATACGCCCTTTTTGGCCAAGGGCATCATTGTCCACGTTTTGCCGCTTTTCATGTGCTTTCAAGGCGATTCGAATCTACCTCCTGAAATCTGTTTCCTGCAATTCTGCCTTGCTTTCAAAGCCTCTTCATTGCCTTCCCTTAATATATTTGTGGACGAGAGGTATCATTTAAAACTCTGCAGGTTTGTGAATTGCAGTGCCCCTGAGCTCCATTTTTCAACTCGCTTTTTTGGGAGCTGGCCGCAAAAGCGCAGGATTGCTTCAGGCCCTCTTCTTTTTCTGGGGGGCAGGCTGAGCTTGTGCTTAATTCTTCTTCCTGATGGGAAAATAGAGTGACCTGTGCCTGTCCCAACACCTAGAGCTAGTCTCTCATTGGTTCCCCCTCTTCCCCTTCATCCTCAGGACAAATTGCAACCTGTACGGAACAGGAGGTTAAAGGTGCTGATTCTCCAAGGAGGGAGATGGCTAGTAAATCGGCTGGAATGGCGAACCCGAGCAAAGGAGATGAGAAATGAGGTGCGTTTTAGAAACCGTTCTGGATCACACGGTGTACCATCTTCTGGGTTTCTCATGCCTGTTTTCGACATAGGAAGATGCCCTTGAACCTGGAGATTTGGGACCCATGGGATGGGTACCATGCAGTATTACTTCAAAGGGTCTGCGTTGGCTCACCCAACCTCACCGAACCTCTCAGCCCCAAGAGTGTCCACCCTTATGTCTCAATCAGCTGTGGGTCTAGATATGGTCAATCCAGGTTGCATCACAGCCCCTGAACGAATTTTGTAAGAATTTCTCTCTCTTTCACTGTCTTTGTTTCACGGGTTTTGAAAAGTAATTTATTTTTATATTGGGGTTTAGCTGCTTTTCACGGCTGTGTTTATGCCGCTTTACACCCCCTTGACTCACTTACGGAGAGATATCAATACATAGGTTTGAAGATTCTTCCTAGTCAGATATATTCTTGTGCGGTGAATAGGGGGTGTTGAGTCCAGTTCACTGAAAAAGGAATAGGTCTTGTCTCTTACATATTGGGTTTATGGAACGGTATCGGAGCTAATTTGAAACCCTTGTTTTATGCATCACCCCACCTCACCTTTCCCGTTCAGCAGCCATAGTGTGTTTCCTAAACGTGTGACTCTGTTCTGTTTTGCAATTCAGTTCAAGTGTAGCGGTTTTTACATTCCCTCTAGAAGTGATATCTTATGATAAGTGTCTTTTCTGTGTGACTTATTTCACTTAGAATCGTCGTACCTAAATCCACTCATCGTGCTGCTACTAGCCTTATGACGTGGATTTCATGGCTGAGTGATATTCCATTGTACATGAGGACCACAACTTCTTTATCCATTTTTCTTTCCTAGGATATTTAAGGTGTAATGAAGTGGGGGTTCTTGTCAACAGAGCAGCCCTAAACTTTGGGGTGCCTGTGTCTTGCTGATTTTTAGTTTTCCCAATTTATACGCCCATGAGTGGAAGTGCCCTATGCTCTCCAAGCTGTGTTTTTTAGATGTTTCAGAACACACCGTACACTTCTCCAGAGTGGCTGTTGGCAATTTACATCCCTCCCATCAGCGTAGCAAGGCTCCCATTTCTCCATGGCCGGTCCTGCATTTCTGGTTTGGACACTTTTTTCCGCATGGCCCTTTTGCCCGCTGGGAAGCGAGACTTCTTTGGAGCGCTGATTGGCCTTTCCAGGTTGCTTGGTTGGCCAAAAAGGGCGTATGCGTTTTTTCCTGAATATATTCAGGAAAAAACGCATACGCCCTTTTTGGCCAAGGGCATCATTGTCCACGTTTTGCCGCTTTTCATGTGCTTTCAAGGCGATTCGAATCTACCTCCTGAAATCTGTTTCCTGCAATTCTGCCTTGCTTTCAAAGCCTCTTCGTTGCCTTCCCTTAATATATTTGTGGACGAGAGGTATCATTTAAAACTCTGCAGGTTTGTGAATTGCAGTGCCCCTGAGCTCCATTTTTCAACTCGCTTTTTTGGGAGCTGGCCGCAAAAGCGCAGGATTGCTTCAGGCCCTCTTCTGGTTCTGGGGGGCAGGCTGAGCTTGTGCTTAATTCTTCTTCCTGATGGGAAAATAGAGTGACCTGTGCCTGTCCCAACACCTAGAGCTAGTCTCTCATTGGTTCCCCCTCTTCCCGTTCATCCTCAGGACAAATTGCAACCTGTACGGAACAGGAGGTTAAAGGTGCTGATTCTCCAAGGAGGGAGATGGCTAGTAAATCGGCTGGAATGGCGAACCCGAGCAAAGGAGATGAGAAATGAGGTGCGTTTTAGAAACCGTTCTGGATCACACGGTGTACCATCTTCTGGGTTTCTCATGCCTGTTTTCGACATAGGAAGATGCCCTTGAACCTGGAGATTTGGGACCCATGGGATGGGTACCATGCAGTATTACTTGAAAGGGTCTGCGTTGGCTCACCCAACCTCACCGAACCTCTCAGCCCCAAGAGTGTCCACCCTTATGTCTCAATCAGCTGTGGGTCTAGATATGGTCAATCCAGGTTGCATCACAGCCCCTGAACGAATTTTGTAAGAATTTCTCTCTCTTTCACTGTCTTTGTTTCACGGGTTTTGAAAAGTAATTTATTTTTATATTGGGGTTTAGCTGCTTTTCACGGCTGTGTTTATGCCGCTTTACACCCCCTTGACTCACTTACGGAGAGATATCAATACATAGGTTTGAAGATTCTTCCTAGTCAGATATATTCTTGTGCGGTGAATAGGGGGTGTTGAGTCCAGTTCACTGAAAAAGGAATAGGTCTTGTCTCTTACATATTGGGTTTATGGAACGGTATCGGAGCTAATTTGAAACCCTTGTTTTATGCATCACCCCACCTCACCTTTCCCGTTCAGCAGCCATAGTGTGTTTCCTAAACGTGTGACTCTGTTCTGTTTTGCAATTCAGTTCAAGTGTAGCGGTTTTTACATTCCCTCTCTAAGTGATATCTTATGATAAGTGTCTTTTCTGTGTGACTTATTTCACTTAGAATCGTCGTACCTAAATCCACTCATCGTGCTGCTACTAGCCTTATGACGTGGATTTCATGGCTGAGTGATATTCCATTGTATATGAGGACCACAACTTCTTTATCCATTTTTCTTTCCTAGGATATTTAAGGTGTAATGAAGTGGGGGTTCTTGTCAACAGAGCAGCCCTAAACTTTGGGGTGCCTGTGTCTTGCTGATTTTTAGTTTTCCCAATTTATACGCCCATGAGTGGAAGTGCCCTATGCTCTCCAAGCTGTGTTTTTTAGATGTTTCAGAACACACCGTACACTTCTCCAGAGTGGCTGTTGGCAATTTACATCCCTCCCATCAGCGTAGCAAGGCTCCCATTTCTCCATGGCCGGTCCTGCATTTCTGGTTTGGACACTTTTTTCCGCATGGCCCTTTTGCTCGCTGGGAAGCGAGACTTCTTTGGAGCACTGATTGGCCTTTCCAGGTTGCTTGGTTGGCCAAAAAGGGCGTATGCGTTTTTTCCTGAATATATTCAGGAAAAAACGCATACGCCCTTTTTGGCCAAGGGCATCATTGTCCACGTTTTGCCGCTTTTCATGTGCTTTCAAGGCGATTCGAATCTACCTCCTGAAATCTGTTTCCTGCAATTCTGCCTTGCTTTCAAAGCCTCTTCGTTGCCTTCCCTTAGTATATTTGTGGACGAGAGGTATCATTTAAAACTCTGCAGGTTTGTGAATTGCAGTGCCCCTGAGCTCCATTTTTCAACTCGCTTTTTTGGGAGCTGGCCGCAAAAGCGCAGGATTGCTTCAGGCCCTCTTCTGGTTCTGGGGGGCAGGCTGAGCTTGTGCTTAATTCTTCTTCCTGATGGGAAAATAGAGTGACCTGTGCCTGTCCCAACACCTAGAGCTAGTCTCTCATTGGTTCCCCCTCTTCCCGTTCATCCTCAGGACAAATTGCAACCTGTACGGAACAGGAGGTTAAAGGTGCTGATTCTCCAAGGAGGGAGATGGCTAGTAAATCGGCTGGAATGGCGAACCCGAGCCAAGGAGATGAGAAATGAGGTGCGTTTTAGAAACCTTTCCCGATCACACGGTGTACCATCTTCTGGGTTTCTCATGCCTGTTTTCGTCGTAGGAAGATGCCCTTGAACCTGGAGATTTGGGACCCATGGGATGGGTACCATGCAGTATTACTTGAAAGGGTCTGCGTTGGCTCACCCAACCTCACCGAACCTCTCAGCCCCAAGAGTGTCCACCCTTATGTCTCAATCAGCTGTGGGTCTAGATATGGTCAATCCAGGTTGCATCACAGCCCCTGAACGAATTTTGTAAGAATTTCTCTCTCTTTCACTGTCTTTGTTTCACGGGTTTTGAAAAGTAATTTATTTTTATATTGGGGTTTAGCTGCTTTTCACGGCTGTGTTTATGCCGCTTTACACCCCCTTGACTCACTTACGGAGAGATATCAATACATAGGTTTGAAGATTCTTACTAGTCAGATATATTCTTGTGCGGTGAATAGGGGGTGTTGAGTCCAGTTCACTGAAAAAGGAATAGGTCTTGTCTCTTACATATTGGGTTTATGGAACGGTATCGGAGCTAATTTGAAACCCTTGTTTTATGCATCACCCCACCTCACCTTTCCCGTTCAGCAGCCATAGTGTGTTTTCTAAACGTGTGACTCTGTTCTGTTTTGTAATTCAGTTCAAGTGTAGCGGTTTCTACATTCCCTCTCTAAGTGATATCTTAGGATAAGTGTCTTTTTCTGTGTGACTTATTTCACTTAGAATCGTCGTACCTAAATCCACTCATCGTGCTGCTACTAGCCTTATGACGTTGATTTCATGGCTGAGTGATATTCCATTGTACATGAGGACCACAACTTCTTTATCCATTTTTCGCTTTCCTAGGATATTTAAGGTGTAATGAAGTGGGGGTTCTTGTCAAAAGAGCAGCCATAAACTTTGGGGTGCCTGTGTCTTGCTGATTTTTAGTTTTCCCAATTTATACGCCCATGAGTGGAAGTGCCCTATGCTCTCCAAGCTGTGTTTTTTAGATGTTTCAGAACACACCGTACACTTCTCCAGAGTGGCTGTTGGCAATTTACATCCCACCCAGCAGCGTAGCAAGGCTCCCATTTCTCCATGGCCGGTCCTGCATTTCTGGTTTGGACACTTTTTTCCGCATGGCCCTTTTGCCCGCTGGGAAGCGAGACTTCTTTGGAGCACTGATTGGCCTTTCCAGGTTGCTTGGTTGGCCAAAAAGGGCGTATGCGTTTTTTCCTGAATATATTCAGGAAAAAACGCATACGCCCTTTTTGGCCAAGGGCATCATTGTCCACGTTTTGCCGCTTTTCATGTGCTTTCAAGGCGATTCGAATCTACCTCCTGAAATCTGTTTCCTGCAATTCTGCCTTGCTTTCAAAGCCTCTTCGTTGCCTTCCCTTAGTATATTTGTGGACGAGAGGTATCATTTAAAACTCTGCAGGTTTGTGAATTGCAGTGCCCCTGAGCTCCATTTTTCAACTCGCTTTTTTGGGAGCTGGCCGCAAAAGCGCAGGATTGCTTCAGGCCCTCTTCTGGTTCTGGGGGGCAGGCTGAGCTTGTGCTTAATTCTTCTTCCTGATGGGAAAATAGAGTGACCTGTGCCTGTCCCAACACCTAGAGCTAGTCTCTCATTGGTTCCCCCTCTTCCCGTTCATCCTCAGGACAAATTGCAACCTGTACGGAACAGGAGGTTAAAGGTGCTGATTCTCCAAGGAGGGAGATGGCTAGTAAATCGGCTGGAATGGCGAACCCGAGCAAAGGAGATGAGAAATGAGGTGCGTTTTAGAAACCTTTCCCGATCACACGGTGTACCATCTTCTGGGTTTCTCATGCCTGTTTTCGACGTAGGAAGATGCCCTTGAACTTGGAGATTTGGGACCCATGGGATGGGTACCATGCAGTATTACTTGAAAGGGTCTGCGTTGGCTCACCCAACCTCACCGAACCTCTCAGCCCCAAGAGTGTCCACCCTTATGTCTCAATCAGCTGTGGGTCTAGATATGGTCAATCCAGGTTGCATCACAGCCCCTGAACGAATTTTGGAAGAATTTCTCTCTCTTTCACTGTCTTTGTTTCACGGGTTTTGAAAAGTAATTTATTTTTATATTGGGGTTTAGCTGCTTTTCACGGCTGTGTTTATGCCGCTTTACACCCCCTTGACTCACTTACGG